>NW_024393824.1:0-6021 GCF_016617805.1 Bactrocera tryoni
ATATCGATTGCCAAATGTGAACATACAAGAAAATCGACTTTATGCCTTAATATAGGATTGTGGAATTCTTCCAAATGCACTGCCGTTATAACTTTATGTCCACTTCAGTAAGATGAAGAAGGTAAATTAACTTAAATATGTTAAACTAATAATTCGAAGCAACTCAATATCGATTGCTTAATGTGTATATACAAGAAAATCCACTTTATACCTTAATATAAGATTGTGGAATTCTTCTAAATGCACTGCCGTTATGGCTTTAAGTCAACTTCAGTAAGATGAAGAATGTTAATTAACTTAAATAAGTGAGTAAATGATTTGAAGCAACTCAATATCGATTGCTAAGTGTGAACATACAAGAAAATCGACTTTATGCCGTAATATAAGAATGTGGAATTCTTCCAAATGCACTGCCGTTATGGCTTTGTCCCCTTCAGTAAGATGAAGGAGGTAAATTTACATAAATATGTTGAATTATTGATTTGAGGCAACTCAATATCGATTGCTAAATGTGTACATATATACAAGAAAATCGACTTTATACCTTAATATAAGATTGTGGAACTCTTCCAAATGCACTGCTGTTATAACTTTATGTCAACTTCAGTAAGAAGGAGAATGTTAATTAACCTAAATAAGTGAAGTAAATGATTTGAAGCAACTCAATATCGATTGCTAAATGTGAACAAAAAAGAAAATCGACTTTATACCTTAATATAAGATTGTGGAATTCTTCCAAATGCGAATGCCGTTATGGCTTAATGTCAACTTCAGTAAGATAAAGAATGCTATTTAACTTAAATAAGTGAAGTAAATGATTTGAAGCAACTCAATATCGATTGCTAAATGTGTATATACAAGAAAATCGACCTTATACCTTAATATAAGATTGTGGAATTCTTCCAAATGCACTGCCGTTATGGCTTTATGTCTCCTTCAGTAAGATGAAGAACGTATGTGAACTTAAATATGTTAAACTAATGATTCGAAGCAACTCAATATCGATTGCTAAATGTGTATATACAAGAAAATCGACTTTATACCTCAATATAAGATTGTGGAGTTCTTCCCAATGCACTGCCGTTATGGCTTTATGTCAACTTCAATAAAATGAAGAATGTTAATTAACTTATATAAGTGAAGTAAATGATTTGAAGCAACTCAATATCGATTGCTAAATGTGTATATACAAGAAAATCGACTTTATACCTCAATATAAGATTGTGGAGTTCTTCCAAATGCACTGCCGTTATGGCTTTATGTCTCCTTCAGTAAAACGAAGAATGTTAATTAACTTAAATATGTTAAACTAACGATTCAAAGCAACTCAATAACGATTGCTAAATGTGAATATACAAGAAAATCGACTTTATTCCTCAATATAAGATTGTGGAATTCTTCCCAATGCACTGCCGTTATGGCTTTAAGTCAACTTCAGTAAGATGAAGAAGGTAAATTAACTTAAATATGTTAAAGTAATGATTCGAAGCAACTCAATATCGATTGCTAAATGTGTATATACAAGAAAATCGACTTTATACCTCAACATAAGATTGTGGATTCTTCCAAATGCACTGCCGTTATGGCTTTATGTCTCCTTCAGTAAGATGAAGAACGTAAGTGAACTTAAATATATTAAACTAATGATTCGAAGCAACTCAATATCGATTGCTAAATGTGTATACACAAGAAAATCGCCTTTATACCCTAAAATAGGATTGTGGAATTTTTCCAAATGCACTGCTGTTATAGCTTTATGTCAACTTCAGTAAGATGAAGAATGTTTATTAACTTAAGTAAGTGAGTAAATGTTTTGAAGCAACTCAATATCGATTGCTAAGTGGGAACATACAAGAAAATCGACTTCATGCCTTAATATAGGATTGTGGAATTCTTCCAAATGCTTTTCCGTTATAGCTTTATGTCCACTTCAGTAAGATGAAGAAGGTAAATTAACTTAAATATGTTAAACTAATGATTCGAAGCAACTCAATATCGATTGCTAAATGTGTATATACAAGAAAATCGACTTTATACCTTAATATAAGATTGTGGAATTCTTCTAAATGCACTGCTGTTATGGCTTTATGTCAACTTCAGTAAGATGAAGAATGTTAATTAACTTAAGTAAGTGAGAAAATGATTTGAAGCAACTCAATATCGATTGCTAAATGTGAACATACAAGAAAATCGACTTTATGCCGTAATATAGGATTGTGGAATTCTTCCGCATGCACTGCCGTTATAGCTTTATGTCCACTTCAGTAAGATGAAGAAGGTAAATTAACTTAAATATGTTAAACTAATGATTCGAAGCAACTCAATATCGATTGCTAAATGTGTATATATAAGAAAATCCACTTTATACCTTAATATAAGATTGTGGAATTCTTCTAAATGCACTGCCGTTATGGCTTTAAGTCAACTTCAGTAAGATGAAGAATGTTAATTAACTTAAATAAGTGAGTAAATGATTTGAAGCAACTTAATATCGATTGCTAAGTGTGAACATACAAGAAAATCGACTTTATGCCGTAATATAAGAATGTGGAATTCTTCCAAATGCACTGCCGTTATGGCTTTGTCCCCTTCAGTAAGATGAAGGAGGTAAATTTACATAAATATGTTGAATTATTGATTTGAGGCAACTCAATATCGATTGCTAAATGTGTACATATATACAAGAAAATCGACTTTATACCTTAATGTAAGATTGTGGAACTCTTCCAAATGCACTGCTGTTATAACTTTATGTCAACTTCAGTAAGAAGGAGAATGTTAATTAACCTAAATAAGTGAAGTAAATGATTTGAAGCAACTCAATATCGATTGCTAAATGTGAACAAACAAGAAAATCGACTTTATACCTTAATATAAGATTGTGGAATTCTTCCAAATGCGAATGCCGTTATGGCTTAATGTCAACTTCAGTAAGATAAAGAATGCTATTTAGCTTAAATAAGTGAAGTAAATGATTTGAAGCAACTCAATATCGATTGCTAAATGTGTATATACAAGAAAATCGACCTTATACCTTAATATAAGATTGTGGAACTCTTCCAAATGCACTGCCGTTATGGCTTTATGTCTCCTTCAGTAAGATGAAGAACGTAAGTGAACTTAAATATGTTAAACTAATGATTCGAAGCAACTCAATATCGATTGCTAAATGTGTATATACAAGAAAATCGACTTTATACCTCAATATAAGTTTGTGGAGTTCTTCCCAATGCACTGCCGTTATGGCTTTATGTCAACTTCAATAAAATGAAGAATGTTAATTAACTTATATAAGTGAAGTAAATGATTTGAAGCAACTCAATATCGATTGCTAAATGTGTATATACAAGAAAATCGACTTTATACCTCAATATAAGATTGTGGAGTTCTTCCAAATGCACTGCCGTTATGGCTTTATGTCTCCTTCAGTAAAATGAAGAATGTTAATTAACTTAAATATGTTAAACTAACGATTCAAAGCAACTCAATAACGATTGCTAAATGTGAATATACAAGAAAATCGACTTTATTCCTCAATATAAGATTGTGGAATTCTTCCCAATGCACTGCCGTTATGGCTTTAAGTCAACTTCAGTAAGATGAAGAAGGTAAATTAACTTAAATATGTTAAAGTAATGATTCGAAGCAACTCAATATCGATTGCTAAATGTGTATATACAAGAAAATCGACTTTATACCTCAACATAAGATTGTGGAATTCTTCCAAATGCACTGCCGTTATGGCTTTAAGTCAACTTCAGTAAGATGAAGAAGGTAAGTGAACTTAAATATGTTAAACTAATGATTCGAAGCAACTCAATATCGATTGCTAAATGTGTATATACAAGAAAATCGACTTTATACCTAAATATAAGATTGTGGAATTCTTCCAAATGCACTGCCGTTATGGCTTTATGTCTCCTTCAGTAAAATGAAGAAAGTAAGTGAACTTAAATATGTTAAAGTAATGATTCGAAGTAACTCAATATCGATTGCTAAATGTGTATATACAAGAAAATCGACTTTATACCTCAACATAAGATTGTGGAATTCTTCCAAATGCACTGCCGTTATGGCTTTAAGTCAACTTCAGTAAGATGAAGAAGGTAAGTGAACTTAAATATGTTAAACTAATGATTCGAAGCAACTCAATATCGATTGCTAAATGTGTATATACAAGAAAATCGACTTTATACCTCAATATAAGATTGTGGAGTTCTTCCAAATACACTGCCGTTATGGCTTTATGTCTCCTTCAGTAAAATGAAGAATGTTAATTATCTTAAATAAGTGAAGTAAATGATTCGAAGCAACTTAATATGGATTGCTAAATGTGAATATACAAGAAAATCGACTTTATTCCTCAATATAAGATTGTGGAATTCTTCCAAATGCACTGCTGTTATGGCGTTATGTCCACTTCAGTAAGATTAAGAAGGTAAGAGAACTTAAATATGTGAAACTAGTGATTCGAAGCAACTCAATATCGATTGCTAAATGTGAATATAAAAGAAAATCGACTTTATACCTTAATATAGGATTGTGGAATTCTTCCAAATGCACTGCCGTTATGGCGCTGTGTCTACTTCAGTTAGATGAAGAAGGTAAGTGAACATAAATATGTTAAACTCATGATTTAAAGCAACTCAATATCGATTGCTAAATGTAAACATTCAAGAAAATCGAATTTATGCTTAAATATAGGATTGTGGAATTCTTCCAAATGCACGGCCGTTATAGCTTTATGTCCACTTTAGGAAGATTAAGAAGGTAAATTAACTTAAATATGTTAAACTAGTGATTTGAAGCAACTCAATATCGATTGCTAAATGTAAACATTCAAGAAAATCGAATTTATACCTAAATATAGGTTTGTGGAATTCTTCCAAATGCACTGCCGCTATAGCGTTATGTCTACTTCAGTAAGATGAAGAAGGTAAATTAACTTAAATATATTAAACTAATGATTCGAAGCAACTCAATATCGATTGCTAAATGTGTATATACAAGAAAATCGCCTTTATATCCTAAAATAGGATTGTGGAATTTTTCCAAATGCACTGCTGTTATAGCTTTATGTCAACTTCAGTAAGATGAAGAATGTTTATTAACTTAAGTAAGTGAGTAAATGTTTTGAAGCAACTCAATATCGATTGCTAAGTGGGAACATACAAGAAAATCGACTTCATGCCTTAATATAGGATTGTGGAATTCTTCCAAATGCTTTTCCGTTATAGCTTTATGTCCACTTCAGTAAGATGAAGAAGGTAAATTAACTTAAATATGTTAAACTAATGATTCGAAGCAACTCAATATCGATTGCTAAATGTGTATATACAAGAAAATCCACTTTATACCTTAATTTAAGATTGTGGAATTCTTCTAAATGCACTGCCGTCATGGCTTTAAGTCAACTTCAGTAAGATGAAGAATGTTAATTAACTTAAATAAGTGAGTAAATGATTTGAAGCAACTCAATATCGATTGCTAAGTGTGAACATACATGAAAATCGACTTTATGCCGTAATATAAGAATGTGGAATTCTTCCAAATGCACTGCCGTTATGGCTTTGTCCCCTTCAGTAAGATGAAGGAGGTAAATTTACATAAATATGTTGAATTATTGATTTGAGGCAACTCAATATCGATTGCTAAATGTGTACATATATACAAGAAAATCGACTTTATACCTTAATATAAGATTGTGGAACTCTTCCAAATGCACTGCTGTTATAACTTTATGTCAACTTCAGTAAAAAGGAGAATGTTAATTAACCTAAATAAGTGAAGTAAATGATTTGAAGCAACTCAATATCGATTGCTAAATGTGAACAAACAAGAAAATCAACTTTATACCTTAATATAAGATTGTGGAATTCTTCCAAATGCACTGCCGCTATAGCGTTATGTCTACTTCAGTAAGATGAAGAAGGTAAATTAACTTAAATATATTAAACTAATGATTCGAAGCAACTCAATATCGATTGCTAAATGTGTATATACAAGAAAATCGCCTTTATA
>NW_024393825.1:0-2990 GCF_016617805.1 Bactrocera tryoni
GATGCTATTTATTTGACCCACCTGCGTCGAATACTTCAGCCGCTAGAGCGTTTACAAAGTTGAAACAAACATGTAATTTTTCTCAAAACACTACATTTGTTTGCCAGGCTCCTGGTAAGAATAGAAAATAAGTTGAGGGCTTTTCTAAAAGCTCTATAAATTATCTAACCGATGCTATTTATATTACCCACCTATGTCGAATACTTTAGCCGCTAGAGCGTTTGAAAAGGTGAAACAAACATGTTATTTTTCTCAAAACACTACATTTGTTTGTGAACATTATTGCCACGCTCCTGGTAGAGATAAAAAATAGGTTGAGGGTTTTCCTGAAAGCTCTTTAAATTATCTAACCGATGCTTTTTATTTTACACACCTGCGTCGAACAGTTTAGCCGCCAGAGCGTTTACAAAGTTGAAACAAACATGTGATTTTTCTCAAAACACTACACTTGTTTGCCAGGCTTCTGGTAGGAATAGAAAATAGGTTGAAGGCTTTCCTGAAAGCTCTTTAAATTATCTAACCGATGCTCTTTATTTTACCCACCTGCGTCGTATACTTTAGCCGCTAGAGCGTTTGCAAAGTTGAAACAAACATGTGATTTTTCTCAAAACACTACATTTGTTTGCCAGGCTCCTGGTAAGAATAGAAAATAAGTTGAGGGCTTTTCTAAAAGCTCTTTAAATTATCTAACCGATGCTATTTATATTACCCACCTATGTCGAATACTTTAGCCGCTAGAGCGTTTGAAAAGTTGAAACAAACATGTTATTTTTCTCAAAACACTACATTTGTTTGTGAACATTATCGCCACGCTCCTGGTAGAGATAAAAAATAGGTTGAGGGTTTTCCTGAAAGCTCTTTAAATTATCTAACCGATGCATTTTATTTTACCCACCTGCGTCGAACAGTTTAGCCATTAGAGCGTTTACAAAGTTGAAACAAACATGCGATTTTTCTCAAAACACTACATTTTCTTGCCAGGCTCCTGGTTGGAATAGAAAATAGGTTGAGGGCTTTTCCAAAAGCACCTTAAATTATCCAACCGATGCTATTTATTTGACCCACCTACGTTGAATACTTCAGCCGCTAGAGCGTTTACAAAGTTGAAACAAACAAGCGATTTTTCTCAAAACACTACATTTTCTTGCCAGGCTCCTGGTAGGAATAGAAAATAGGTTGAAGGCTTTTCTAAAAGCTCCTTAAATTATCCAACCGATGCTATTTATTTGAGCCACCTACGTCGAATACTTCAGCCGCTAGAGCGTTTACAAAGTTGAAACAAACATGCGATTTTTCTCAAAACACTACATTTTCTTGCCAGGCTCCTGGTAGGAATAGAAAATAGGTTGAGGGCTTTTCTAAAAGCTCCTTTAATTATCCAACCGATGCTATTTATTTGACCCACCTGCGTCGAATACTTCAGCCGCTAGAGCGTTTACAAAGTTGAAACAAACATGCGATTTTTCACAAAACACTACATTTTCTTGCCAGGCTCCTGGTAAGAATAGAAAATAGGTTGAGGGCTTTTCTAAAAGCTCCTTAAATTATCCAACCAATGCTATTTATTTGACCCGCCTTCGTCGAATACTTCAGCCGCTAGAGCGTTTACAAAGTTGAAACAAACATGTGATTTTTCCCAAAACACTACATTTGTTTGGCAGGCTCCTGGCAGGAATAGAAAATAAGTTGAGGGCTTTTCTAAAAGCTCCTTAAATTATCTAACCGATGCTATTTATTTTACCCACCTGCGTCGAATACTTCAGCCGCTAGAGCGTTTAAAAAGTTGAAACAAACATGTGATTTTTCTCAAAACACCACATTTGCTTGTGAACACTATTGCCACGCTCCTGGTAGGGATAGAAAACAGGTTGAGGGCTTTTCTAAAAGATCCTTAAATTATCTAACCGATGCTATTTATTTGACCCACCTGCGTCGAATACTTCAGCCGCCAGAGCGTTTACAAAGTTGAAACAAACATGCGATTTTTCTCAAAACACTACATTTGTTTTCCAGGCTCCTGGTAAGAATAGAAAATAGGTTGAGGGCTTTTCTAAAAGCTCCTTAAATTATCCAACCGATGCTATTTATTTGACCCGCCTTCGTCGAATACTTCAGCTGCTAGAGCGTTTACAAAGTTGAAACAAACATGCGATTTTTCTCAAAACACTACATTTGTTTGCCAGTCTCCTGGTAGGAATAGAAAATAGGTTGAGGGCTTTTCTAAAAGCTCCTTAAATTATCCAACCGATGCTCTTTATTTGACCCACCTACGTCGCATACTTCAGCCGCTAGAGCGTTTACAAAGTTGAAACAAACATGCGATTTTTCTCAAAACAATACATTTGTTTGCCAGGCTTTTGGTAAGAATAGAAAATAGGTTGAAGGCTTTCATGAAAACTCTTTAAATTATCTAACCGATGCTCTTTATTTTACCCACCTGCGTCGAATACTTTAGCCGCTAGAGCGTTTGCAAAGTTGAAACAAACATGTGATTTTTCTCAAAACACTACATTTGTTTGTAAACATTATTGCCACGCTCCTCGTAGAGATAGAAAATAGGTTGAGGATTTTCCTGAAAGCTCTTTAAATTATCTAACCGATGCTATTTATGTGACCCACCTATGTCGAGTACTTTAGCCGCTAGAGCGTTTGGAAAGTTGAAACAAACATGCGATTTTTCTCAAAACACTACATTTGTTTGTGAACATTATTGTCACGCTCCTGGTAGAGACAAAAAATTGGTTGAGGGTTTTCCTGAAAGCTCTTTAAATTATCTAGCCGATGCTCTTTATTTTACCCGCCTGCGTCGAATACTTTAGCCGCCAGAGCGTTTACAAAGCTGAAACAAACATGTTTCTCAAAACACTACACTTGTTTGCCAGGCTCCTGGTAGGAATAGAAAATAGGTTGAAGGCTTTCCTGAAAGCTCTTCAAATTATCTAACCGATGCTTTTTATTTTACCCGCCTGCGTCGAATACTTTATCCGCCA
>NW_024393826.1:0-4354 GCF_016617805.1 Bactrocera tryoni
CAATCTTATATTAAGGTGTAGAATCGATTTTTTGATACATACACAATACGCAATCGATATCAAGATGCGTAAAAATATGAACTTCACATATTTTTGCTAATTAATCGCTTTGATGTTATTGGAGTTGTCATAGAGTTGCCCTAAAGCAAAAGCAACAATGTATTTGGAACAATTTTACAATCTTATATTAATGTGTAGAATCGAGTTTTTAGTACATACACATTAGGCAATCGATATCAAGTTTCGTAAAAATATGAACTTTACATATTTATGCAAATTAGCCGTTTTCATGTTATTGGAGTTGTCATAGAGTTGTCCTATAGCAATAGCGACAATGTATTTGGAACGATTTAACAATCCTAAATTAAGGTAATGAATTGATTTTTTGATACATACACATTAAGCAATCGATATCAAGTTGCGTAAAAATATGAATTTTACATATTTATGCAAATTAGCCGTTTTGATGTTATTGGAGTTGTCATAGAGTTGTCCTATAACAATAGCGACAATGTATTTGGACCAATTTAACAATCCTAAATTAAGGTGTAGAATTGATTTTTTAGTACATACATACACATTAAGCAATCGGTATCAAGATGCGTAAAAATATGAACTTTACATATTTATGCTAATTACCCTTTTTAAAGTTATGGAAGTTGTCATAGAGTTGTCCTATAGCAATAGCGATAGCGTATTTGGAACAATTTTACAATCTTAAATTAAGATGTAAAATTGATTTTTTGGTACATACATATTATGCAATCGATATCAAGATGCGTAAAATATGAACTTTACATATTTATGCTAATTAACCTTTTTGAAGTTATGGGAGTTGTCATAGAGTTGTCCTATAGCAATAGCGACAGTGTATTTGGAACAATTTTACAAACTTTAATTAAGATGTAAAATTGATTTTTTGGTACATACATGTTATGCAATCGATATCAAGATGCGTAAAAATATGAACTTTACATATTTATGCAAATTAGCCGTTTTCATGTTATTGGAGTTGTCATAGAGTTGTCCTATAGCAATAGCGACAATGTATTTGGAACAATTTAACAATCGTAAATTAAGGTAATGAATTGATTTTTTGATACATACACATTAAGCAATCGATATCAAGTTGCGTAAAAATATGAACTTTACATATTTATGCAAATTAGCCGTTTTGATGTTATTGGATATGCCATAGAGTTGTCCTATAGCAATAGCGACAATGTATTTGGAACAATCTAACAATCCTAAATTAAGGTGTTGAATTGATTTTTTATACATACATACACATTAAGCAATCGATATCAGGTAGCGTAAAGATATGAACTTCACATATTTTTGCTAATTAGCCGTTTTGATGTTATTGGAGCTTTCATAGAGTTGTCGTATAGCCATAAAGACAGTGTCTTTGGAGCAACTTCACAATCTTAAGTTAAGGTGTAGAATCGATTTTTCGATACATACACATTAAGCAATCGATATCAAGTTGTGTAAAAATATGAACTTTACATATTTATGCTAACTCGCCGTTTTGATGTTATTGGAGTTGTCATAGAGTTGTCGTATAGCCATAGCGACAGTGTATTTGGAGCATTTTCAAAATCTTATATTAAGGTGTAGAATCGATTTTTTGATACATACACAATATGCAATCGATATCAAGTTGCGTAAAAATATGAACTTTACATATTTATGCTAATTACCCGTTTTGAAGTTATGGGAGTTGTCACTGAGTTGTTCTATAGCAATAGCGACAGTGTATTTGGAACAACTTTGCAATCTTAAATTAAGGTGTAAAATTGATTTTTGGTACATACATATTATGCAATCGATGTCAAGATGCGTAAAAATATGAACTTTACATATTTATGCTAACTAGCCGTTTTGATGTTATTGGAGTTGTCATAGAGTTGTTCTATAGCAATAGCGACGGTGTATTTGAAACAATTTTACAATTTTAAATTGAGATGTAAAATTGATTTTTTGGTACATACATATTATGCAATCGATATCAAAATGCGTAAAAATATGAACTTTACATATTTATGCAAATTAGCCGTTTTGATGTTATTGGAGTTGTCATAGAGTTGTCCTATAGCAATAGCGACAGTGTATTTGGAACAACTTTGCAATCTTAAATTAAGGTGTAAAATTGATTTTTTGGTACATACATATTATGCAATCGATATCAAGATGCGTAAAAATCTGAACTTTACATATTTATGCAAATTAGCCGTTTTGATGTTATTGGAGTTGTCATAGAGTTGTCCGATAGCAATAGCGACAATGTATTTGGAGCATTTTTTCAATTTTATATTAAGGTGTAGAATCGATTTATTGTTACATACACAATATCCAATCGATATCAAGTTGCGTAAAAATATGAACTTTACATATTTATGCTAACTAGCCGTTTTGATGTTATTGGAGTTGTCATAGAGTTGTCCTATAGCAATAGCGACAATGTATTTGGAACATTTTAGCTATCCTAAATTAAGGTGTAGAATTGATTTTTAATACATACATACATATTATGCAATCGATATCAAGATGCGTAAAAATATGAACTTTACATATTTATGCAAATTAGCCGTTTTGATGTTATTGGAGTTGTCATAGAGTTATCCTATAGCAATAGCGACAATGTATTTGGAACAATTTAACAATCCAAAATAAGGTAATGAATTGATTTTTTGATACATACACAGTAAGCAATCGATATCAAGTTACGTAAAAATATGAACTTTACATATTTATGCAAATTAGCCGTTTTGATGTTATTGGATATGCCATAGAGTTGTCCTATAGCAATAGCGACAATGTATTTGGAACAATCTAACAATCCTAAATTAAGGTGTTGAATTGATTTTTTATACATACATACACATTAAGCAATCGATATCAGGTAGCGTAAAGATATGAACTTCACATATTTTTGCTAATTAGCCGTTTGGATGTTATTAGAGCTTTCATAGAGTTGTCGTATAGCCATAACGACAGTGTCTTTGGAGCAACTTCACAATCTTAAGTTGAGGTGTAGAATCGATTTTTCGATACGTACACATTAAGCAATCGATATCAAGTTGTGTAAAAATATGAACTTTACATATTTATGCTAACTCGCCGTTTTGATGTCATTGGAGTTGTCATAGAGTTGTCGTATAGCCATAGCGACAGTGTATTTGGAGCATTTTCAAAATCTTACACTAAGGTGTAGAATCGATTTTTTGATACCTACGCCATATGCAATCGATATCAAGTTGCGTAAAAATGTGAACTTTACATATTTTTCCTAATTACCCGTTTTGAAGTTATTGGAGTTGTCATAGAGTTGTCCTACAGAAATAGCGACAAAGTATATGGAACAACTTCACAATCCTAAATTAAGATGTAAAATTGATTTTTTGGTACATACATATTATGCAATCGATATCAACATGCGTAAAAATATGAACTTTAAATATTTAGGCAAATTAGCCGTTTTGATGTTATTGGAGTTGTCATAGAGTTGTTCTAGAGCAATAGCGACAATGTAATTGAAACAATTTAACAATCCTAAATTTAGGTGTAGAATTGATATCAAGTTGCGTAAAAATATGAACTTTACATATTTATGCTAACTAACCGTTTTGATGTTATTGGAGTTGTCATAGAGTTGTCCTATAGCAATAGCGACAATGTATTTAAAACAACTTAACAATCCTAAATTAAGGTTTATAATTGATTTTTTAGTACATACATACACATTAAGCAATCGATATCAAGATGCGTAGAAATACGAACTTTACATATTTCTGTTAAATAGCCGTTTTGATGTTATTGGAGCTTTTATAGAGTTGTCGTATAGCCATAACGACAGTGTCTTTGGAGCAATTTCACAATCTTAAGTTAAGGCGTAGAATCGATTTTTCGATACATACACATTAAGCAATCGATATCAAGTTGCGTAAAAATATGAACTTTACATATTTATGCAAATTAGCCGTTTTGATGTTATTGGAGTTGTCATAGAGTTGCCCTATGGCAATAGCGACAGTGTATTTGGAACAACTTTACAATCTTAAATTAAGATGTAAAATTGATTTTTTGGTACATACATATTATGCAATCGATATCAAGATGCGTAAAATTATGAACTTTAGATATTTATGCAAATTAGCCGTTTTGATGTTATTGGAGTTGTAATAGAGTTGTTCTATAGCAATAGCGACAGTGTATTTAGAACAATTTTACAATCTTAAATTAAGATGTAAAATTGATTTTTTGGTACATACATATTATGCAATCGATATCAATATGCGTACAAATATGAACTTTACATATTTATGCAAATTAGCCGTTTTGATGTTATTGG
>NW_024393827.1:0-3215 GCF_016617805.1 Bactrocera tryoni
TTGCATGTACACCTTTAAAAATACATATCAAGTTGCTTCAAATCATTAACGTCATATATTCAAGTTATTTAACCTTCGCCATCTTACCAAAGTTGACATGAAGCCATAAAGGCAGTGCATTTGGCAAAATTCCACAATTTTATATTTAGGTAGAAAACCGATTTTCTTGCATGTACACATTTAGTAATCCATATCAAATTGCTTCAAATCATTAGCTTCACAAATTAAGGTTTACTAACTTTCTTCATCTTACTAAAGTTGGAATAAAGCCAAAACGGCAGTGCATTTGGCAAAATTCCACAATTTTACATTTAGGTATAAAACCGATTTTCTTGCATGTACACATTCAGTAATCCATATCAAATTGCTTCGATACATTAGCTTCACAAATTAAAGTTTACTAACTTTCTTCATCTTACTAAAGTTGGCATAAAGCCAAAACGGCAGTGCATTTGGAAAAAATCCATAAATTTACATTTAGGTATAAATCCGATTTTCTTGCATACACACATTTAGAAATACATATCAAGTTGCTTCAAATCAGTAACTTCATATATTAAAGTTGATTAACCTTCTTCATCTTAACAAAGTTGACATGAAGCCATAACGGCAGTGCATTTGGCAAAATTCCACAATTTTACATTTAGGTATAAAACCGACTTTCTTGCATGTACACATTTAGAAATACATATCAAGTTGCCTCAAAACATTAGCTTTACATATTAAAGTTCACTAACTTTCTTCATCTTACCAAAGTTGGCATAATGCCATAACGGCAGTGCATTTGGCAAAATTCCACGATTTTACATTTAGGTATGAAACCGATTTTCTTGCATACACACATTTAGAAATACATATCAAGTTGCTTCAAATGATTAACTTCCTATATTAAAGTTAATTAACCTTCCTCATCTTAACAAAGTTGACATGAAACCATAACGGCAGTGCATTTGGAAAAATTCCACAATTTTATATTTAGGTATAAAACCGATTTTCTTGCATGTACACATTTAGAAATACATTCCAAATTGCTTCAAATCATTAGCTTCACATATTAAAGTTCACTAACTTTCTTCTTCTTACCAAAGTTGACATAATGCCATAACGGCAGTGCATTTGGCAAAATTCCACAATTTTACATTTAGGTATTAAACCGATTTTCTTGCATGTACACATTTAGAAATACATACCAAATTGCTTCAAATCATTAACTTCATATATTAAAGTTCACTAACTTTCTTCTTCTTACCAAAGTTGACATAATGCCATAACGGCAGTGCATTTGGCAAAATTCCACAATTTTACATTTAGGTATGAAACCGATTTTCTTGTATACACACATTTAGAAATACATATCAAGTTGCTTCAAATCATTAACTTCCTATATTAAAGTTAATTAACCTTCCTCATCTTAACAAAGTTGACATGAAGCCATAACGGCAGTGCATTTGGCAAAATTCCACAATTTTACATTTAGGTATAAAACCGATTTTCTTGCATGTACGCATTTAGAAAACCTTATCAAATTGCTTCAAATCATTAGCTTCACAAATTAAAGTTTACTAACTTTCTTCATCTTACTAAAGTTGGCATAAAGGCAAAACGGCAGTGCATTTGGAAAAATTCCACAATTTTACATTTAGATATAATACCGACTTTCCTGCATTTAAACCTTAACGTTCCATATTGAGTTGATTGAAATCATTAACTTCATATATTCAAGTCAATTAACCTTCGTCATTTTACAGAAGTTGGCATAAAACCAAAACGGCAGTGCATTTGGAAAAATTTCACAATTATATATTTAGGTATAAAACCGATTTCCTTGCATGTACACATTTAGAAATCCATTTCAAGTTGCTTCAAATCATTAAAGTTAATTAACCCTCATCATCTTACTGTAGTTGGCATAAAGCAAAAACGGCAGAGCACTTGTAAAAATTCCAAAATCTTACATTTAGGTATAAAACCGATTTTCTTGCATGTACACATTTAGTAATACATATCAAATTGCTTCAAATCAATAGCTTCACAAATTAAAGTTTACTAACTTTCTTCATCTTACTAAAGTTGGCATAAAACCAAAACGGCAGTGCATTTGGAAAAATTTCACAATTTTATATTTAGGTATAAAACCGACTTTCTTGCATGTACACATTTAGAAATACATATCAAATTGCTTCGAATCATTAGCTTCACAAATTAAGGTTTACTAACTTTCTTCATCTTACTAAAGTTGGCATAAAGCCAAAACGGCAGTGCATTTGGAAAAATTCCACAATTTTACATTTAGATATAATACCGATTTTCCTGCATTTAAACCTTAACGTTCCATATCGAGTTGATTGAAATCATTAACTTCATATATTCAAGTCAATTAACCTTCTTCATCTTACTGAAGTGTACATAAAGCCATAAAGGTAGTGCATTTGGCAAAATTCCACAATTTAACATTTAGGTATTAAACAGATTTTCTTGCATGTACACATTTAGAAATACATATCAAGTTGCTTCAAATCATTAACTTCATATATTAAAGTTTATTAACCTTCTTCATCTTAACAAAGCTGACATGAAGCCATAACGGCAGTGCATTTGGCAAAATTCCACGATTTTACATTTAGGTATGAAACCGATTTTTCTTGCATACACACATTTAGAAATACATATCAAGTTGCTTCAAATCATTAATTTCATATATTAAAGTTAATTAACCTTCTTCATCTTAACAAAGTTGACATGAAGCCATAACGGCAGTGCATTTGGCAAAATTCTACAATTTTACATTTAGGTATAAAACCGATTTTCTTGCATGTACACATTTAGAAATCCATATCAAATTGCTTCAAATCATTAGCTTCACAAATTAAAGTTTACTAACTTTCTTCATCTTACTAAAGTTGGCATAAAGCCAAAACAGCAGTGCATTTGGAAAAATTGCAGAATTTTACGTTTAGGTATAAAACCGATTTTCTTGCATGTACACATTTAGTAATCCATATCAAATTGCTTCAAATCATAAGCTTCACAAATTAAGGTTTACTAACTTTCTTCATCTTACTAAAGTTGGCAAAAAGCCAAATTGCAGTGCATTTGGAAAAATTCCACAATTATATATTTAGGTATAAAACCGATTTCCTTGCATGTACACATTTAGAAATCCATTTCAAGTTGCTTCAAATCGTTAGCTTAAAATATTAAAGTTAATTAACCCT
>NW_024393828.1:0-13539 GCF_016617805.1 Bactrocera tryoni
CATATTAAATATAATTAACCTTCTTAATCTTACTGAAGTTGGCATAAAGCTAAAACGGCAGTGCATTTTGAAAATTCCATTACTTTACATTTAGGTATAAAACCGCTTTTCTTGCATGTACACATTTAGAAATGCATATCAAGTTGCTTCAAATCATTAGCTTAACATATTAAAGTTAATTAAAATTCTTCATCTTACAGAGGTTGGCATAAAGCCAAAACGGCAGTGCATTTGGAAAAATTCCAGAATTTTACATTTATGTATAAAACCGATTTTCTTGCATATACACATTTGTCAATCTATGCTGAATGGCTTCAAGTCATTAGCTTTACATATTAAAGTTAATTAACCTTCATCATCTTACAGAAGTTGGCATAAAACCAAAACGACAGTGCATTTGGAAAAATTACACAATTTAAGTTTAGGTATAAAATCGATTTTCCTGCATTTAAATATTTAGCAATCCATATCGAGTTGAATCAAATCATCAGCGTCACATATTTAAGTTAATTAACCTTCGTCATCTCACAGAAGTTGGCATAAAGCCATAACGGCAGTGCATTTGGAAAAATACCAGAATTTAGCATTTATGTATAAAACCGACTTTCTTGCATGTACACATTTAGCAACACATATCAAGTTGCCTGAAATCATTAGCTTATCATATTAAAGTTAATTAACCCTCATCATCTTACTCAAGTTGACATAAGACCATAACGGCAGTGGATTTGAAAAAAATCCATAATTTTACATTTAGGTATAAATCCGATTTTCTTTAATGTGCACATTCAGAAATCCACATCAAGTTGCTTTAAATCATTAGCTGATCATATTAAAGTTAATGAACCCTCATCATCTTACTCAAGTTGACATAAGACCATAACGGCAGTGCATTTGAAAAAAAATCCATAATTTTACATTTAGGTATAAAACCGATTTTCTTTAATGTGCACATTGAGAAATCCATATCAAGTTGCTTCAAATCATTAGCTTAACATATTAAAGTTAATTAACCCTCATCATCTTACTCAAGATGACATAAGACCATAACGGCCGTGCATTTGAAAAAAATCCATAATTTTACATTTAGGTATAAAACCGATTTTCTTGCATATACACATTTAGAAACCCATACCAAGTTGCTTCAAATCATTAGCTTAACATATTAAAGTTAATTAAAATTCTTCATCTTACAGAGGTTGGCATAAAGCCAAAACGGCAGTGCATTTGGAAAAATTCCAGAATTTTACATTTATGTATAAAACCGATTTTCTTGCATATGCACGTTTGGCAATATATGTTGAATGGCTTCAAATCATTAGCTTCACATACTAAAGTTAATTAACCTTTGTAATCTCACAGAAGTTGGCATGAAACCAAAACGACAGTGCATTTGGAAAAATTCCTCAATTTTACATTTATGTATAAAACCGATTTTCATGCATTTAAACATTTAGCAATCTATATCGAGTTGATTCAAATCATTAGCGTCACATATTCAAGTTAATTAACCTTCGTCATCTCACAGAAGTTGGCATAAAACCAAAACGGCAGTGCATTTGGAAAATTTCAGAATTTTACTTTTATGTATAAAACCGATTTTCTTGCATATACACGTTTGGCAATATATGCTGAATGGCTTCAAATCATTAGCTTCACATATTAAAGTTAATTAACCTTTGTCATCTCACAGAAGTTGGCATGAAACCAAAACGACAGTGCATTTGGAAAAATTCCTCAATTTTACATTTGTGTATAAAACCGATTTTCATGCATTTAAACATTTAGCAATCTATATCGAGTTGATTCAAATCATAAGCGTCACATATTCAAGTTAATTAACCTTTGTCATCTCACATAAGTTGGCATGAAACCAAAACGACAGTGCATTTTGAAAAAATTCCAGAATTTTACATTTAGGTAAAAAACCGATTTTCTTGAATGTACACATTGAGAAATCCATATCAAGTTGCTTCAAATCATTTTCTTAACATATAAAAGTTAATTACCCTTCGTCATCTCACAGAAGTTGGCATAAAGCCAAAACGGCAGTGCATTTGGAAAAATACCAGAATTTAGCATTTATGTATAAAACCGACTTTCTTGCATGTACACATTTAGCAATACATATCGAGTTGATTCAAATCATTAGCGTCACATATTCAAGTTAATTAACCTTCTTCAACTTACAGAAGTTGGCATAAAGCCAAAACGGCAGTGCATTTGGAAGAATTCCAGAATTTTACACTTATGTATAAAACCGACTTTCTTGCATGTACACATTTAGCAATACATATCGAGTTGATTCAAATCATTAGCGTCACATATTCAAGTTAATTAACCTTCTTTATCTTACAGAAGTTGGCATAAAGCCATAACGGCAGTGCCTTTAGAAAAATTCCACAATTTAAATTTAGGTATAAAACCGATTTTCCTGCATTTAAACATTTAGCAATCCACATCGAGTTGATTCAATTCATTAACGTCACATATTCAAGTTAATTAACCTTCGTCATGATACAGAAGTTGGCATAAAGCCAAAACAGCAGTGAATTTGGAAAAATTCCAGAATTTTACACTTATGTATAAAACCGACTTTCTTGCATGTACACATTTAGCAATCTATATTGAGTTGATTCAAATCATTAGCGCCACATATTCAAGTTAATTAACCTTCGTCATCTCACAGAAGTTGGCATAAACCCAAAACGGCAGTGCATTTGGAAAAATACCAGAATTTAACATTTATGTATAAAACCGACTTTCTTGCATGTACACATTAAGCAATACATATCAAGTTGCCTCAAATCATTAGCTTATCATATTAAAGTTAATTAACCCTCATCATCTTACTCAAGTTGACATAAGACCATAACGGCAGTGCATTTGAAAAAAAATCCATAATTTTACATTTAGGTATAAAACCGATTTTCTTTAATGTGCACATTGAGAAATCCATATCAAGTTGCTTCAAATCATTAGCTTAACATATTAAAGTTAATTAACCCTCATCATCTTACTCAAGTTGACATAAGACCATAACGGCCGTGCATTTGAAAAAAATCCATAATTCTACATTTAGGTATAAAACCGATTTTCTTGCATATACACATTTAGAAACCCATATCAAGTTGCTTCAAATCATTAGCTTAACATATTAAAGTTAATTAAAATTCTTCATCTTACAGAGGTTGGCATAAAGCCAAAACGGCAGTGCATTTGGAAAAATTCCAGAATTTTACATTTATGTATAAAACCGATTTTCTTGCATATGCACATTTGTCAATCTATGCTGAATGGCTTCAAATCATTAGCTTTACATATTAAAGTTAATTAACCTTCATCATCTTACAGAAGTTGGCATAAAACCAAAACGACAGTGCATTTGGAAAAATTCCACAATTTAAGTTTAGGTATAAAATCGATTTTCCTGCATTTAAACATTTAGCAATCCATATCGAGTTGAATCAGATCATTAGCGTCACATATTTAAGTTAATTAACCTTCGTCATCTTACAGAAGTTGGCATAAAGCCAAAACGGCAGTGCATTTGAAAAAATACCAGAATTTTACATTTATGTATAAAACCGACTTTCTTGCATGTGCACATTTAGCAATACATATCGAGTTGATTCAAATCATTAACGTCACATATTCAAGTTAATTAACATTCGTCATCTCACAGAAGTTGGCATAAAGCCAAAACGGCAGTGCATTTGGAAAAATACCAGAATTTTACATTTATGTATAAAACCGACTTTTTTGCATGTACACATTTAGCAAAAAATATCAAGTTGCCTCAAATCATTCGCTTAACATATTAAAGTTAATTAACCCTCATTATCTTACTCAAGTTGACATAAGACCATAACGGCAGTGCATTTGAAAAAAAAATCCATAATTTTACATTTAGGTATAAAACCGATTTTCTTTAATGTACACATTGAGAAATCCATATCAAGTTGCTTCAAATCATTAGCGTCACATATTTAAGTTAATTAACCTTCGTCATCTCACAGAAGTTAGTATAAAGACAAAACGGCAGTGCATTTTGAAAAAATCCAGAATTTTACATTTAGGTATAAAACCGATTTTCTTGCATATACACGTTTGGCAATATATGTTGAATGGCTTCAAATCATTAGCTTCACATACTAAAGTTAATTAACCTTTGTCATCTCACAGAAGTTGGCGTGAAACCAAAACGACAGTGCATTTGGAAAAATTCCTCAATTTTACATTTATGTATAAAACCGATTTTCATGCATTTAAACATTTAGCAATCTATATCGAGTTGATTCAAATCATAAGCGTCACATATTCAAGTTAATTAACCTTTGTCATCTCACAGAAGTTGGCATGAAACCAAAACGACAGTGCATTTTGAAAAAATTCCAGAATTTTACATTTAGGTAAAAAACCGATTTTCTTGAATGTACACATTGAGAAATCCATATCAAGTTGCTTCAAATCATTTTCTTAACATATAAAAGTTAATTAAAATTCTTCATCTTACAGAAGTTATAATAAAGCCAAAACGGCAGTGCATTTGGAAAAAATTCCAGAATTTTACATTTAGGTAAAAAACCGATTTTCATGAATGTACACATTGAGAAATTCATATCAAGTTGCTTCAAATCATTTTCTTAACATATAAAAGTTAATTAAAATTCTTCATCTTACAGAAGTTATAATAAAGCCAAAACGGCAGTGCATTTGGAAAAATACCAGAATTTTACATTTATGTATAAAACCGACTTTCGTGCATGTACACATGTAGCAATACATATCGAGTTGATTCAAATCATTAACGTCACATATTAAAGTTAACTAACCTTCTTCATCTTTTAGAAGTTGGCAAGAGACCAAAACGACAGTGCATTTGGAAAAATTCCACAATTTATATTTAGGTACAAAACCAATTTTCATGCATTTAAACATTTAGCAATCTACATATATCGAGTTGATTCAAATCATTAGCGTCACATATTCAAGTTAATTAACCTTCGTCATCTCACAGAAGTTAGTATAAAGCCAAAACGGCAGTGCATTTGGAAAAATTCCAGAATTTTACATTTAGGTATAAAATCGATTTTCGTGCATATACACGTTTGGCAATATATGTTGAATGGCTTCAAATCATTAGCTTCACATATTAAAGTTAATTAACTTTGGTCATCTCACAGAAGTTGGCATTAAACCAAAACGACAGTGCATTTGGAAAAATTCCTCAATTTTACATTTATGTATAAAACCGATTTTCATGCCTTTAAACATTTAGTAATCTACATATAGCGAGTTGATTCAAATCATTAGCGTCACATATTCAAGTTAATTAGCCTTCGTCATCATACAGAAGTTGGCATAAAGCCAAAACGACAGTGTACTTGGAAAAATTCCACAAATTATATTTAGGTATAAAACCAATTTTTATGCATTTAAACATTTAGCAATACATATCGAGTTGATTCAAATCATTAACGTCACATACTAAAGTTAATTAACCTTCTTCATCTTACAGAAAGTTGCATAAAGCCAAAACGACAGTGCATTTGGAAAAATTCCAGAATTTTACACTTATGTATAAAACCGTCTTTCTTGCATGTACACATTTAGCAATCTTATTCGAGTTGATTCAAATCATTAACGTCACATATTCAAGCTAATTAACCTTCGTCATTTTACAGAAGTTGGCATAAAGCCAAAATGGCAGTGCATTTGGAAAAATTCCAGAATTTTACATTTAGGTGTAAAACCGATTTTTTTGCATATACACATTTGGCAATTTATGTTGAATGGCTTCAAATCATTAGCTTTACATATTAAAGTTAATTAACCTTCTTCATCTTACAGAAGTTGGCATAAAACCAAAACAAACAGTGCATTTGGAAAAAATCCAGAATTTTACATTTAGGTATAAAACCGATTTTCGTGCATCAACACATTGAGGAATCTATATCGAGTTGATTCATATCATTAATTTCACATATTAAAGTTAATTAACCTGCGTGATCTTACAGAAGTTAGCATAAGGCCATAACGGAAGTGAATTTAAAAAATTTCCACAATTTTACATTTAGGTATCAAGCCGATTTTCCTGCGCTTAAACACTCAGATATCCATATCGAGTTGATTCATATCATTAACGTCACATATTCAAGTTAATTAACCTTCTTCATCTTACAGAAGTTGGCATAAAGCCATAACGGCAGTGCATTTAGAAAAATTCCACAATTTAAATTTAGGTATAAAACCGATTTTCCGGCATTTAAACATTAAGCAATCCATTTCGAGTTGATTCAAATCATTAACGTCACATATTCAAGTTAATTAACCTTAGTCAGCTTACAGAAGTTGGCATAAAGCCAAAACAGCAGTGCATTTGGAAAAATTCCAGAATTTTACATTTATGTATAAAACCGACTTTCTTGCATGTACACATTTAGCAATACATATCGAGTTGATTCAAATCATTAGCTTCACATCCTAAAGTTAATTAACCTTCTTTATCTTACAGAAGTTGGCATAAAGCCATAACGGCAGTGCATTTGGAAAAATTCCACAATTATGCATATAGGTATTAAACCGATTTTCCTACATTTAAATATTTAGCAATCTTAATCGAGTTGATTCAAATCATTAGCGTCCCATATTAAATTTAATTAGCCTTTGTCATCTTACAGAAGTTGGCATAAAGCAGAAACGGCAGTGCATTTGGAAAAATTCCACAATTTAAATTTAGGTATAAAACCGATTTTCTTGCATATACACATTTAGAAATCCATATCAAGTTGCTTCAAATCATTAGCTTAACATATTAAAGTTAATTAACCCTCATCATTTTACTCAAGTTGACCGAAGGCTATAACGGCAGTGCATTTGGAAAAAATTCCATAATTTTATATTTAGGTATAAAACCGACTTTCTTGCATGTACACATTTAGAAATCCATATCAAGTTGCTTCAAATTATTAAATTCACATATTAAAGTTAATTAACTTTCTTCATCTTCCTAAAGTTGGCATAAAGCCAAAACGGCAGTGCATTTGAAAAAATTCCACAATTTAAATTTAGGTATAAAACCGATTTTCTTGCATATACACGTTTGGCAATATATGTTGAATGGCTTCAAATCATTACCTTATAATATTAAAGTTAATTAACCCTCATCGACTTACTCAAGTTGACATAGGACCAAAACGGCAGTGCATTTGGAAAAAAAATCCATAATATTACATTTAGGTATAAAACCGATTTTCTTGCATGTACACATTGAGAAATCCATATCAAGTGGCTTCAAATCAAAAGCTTAACATATGAAAGTAAATTCACCTTCTTCGTCTTACCAAGGTTAACATAATACCAAAACGGCAGTGCATTTTGAAAAAATTCCAGAATTTCACATTTAGGTATAGAACTGATTTCCTTGCATATACACATTTCGCAATCTATGGTGAATGGCTTCAAATAATTAGGTTCACATATTAAAGTTAACTAACCTTCTTCACCTTACTGAAGTTAGCATAAAGCCATAACGGCAGTGCATTTGGAAAAATTCCACAATTTAAATTTAGGTATAAAACAGATTTTCCTGAATTTAAACATTTCGCAATCCATATCGAGTTGATTCAAATCATTAACGTCACATACTAAAGTTAATTAACCTTCTTCATCTTACAGAAGTTGGCATAAAGCCAAAACGGCAGTGCATTTGGAAAAATTCCAGAATTTTACACTTATGTATAAAACCGACTTTCTTGCATGTACACATTTAGCAATCTTATTCGAGTTGATTCAAATCATTAACGTCACATATTCAAGCTAATTAACCTTCGTCATCTTACAGAAGTTGGCATAAAGCCAAAACGGCAGTGCATTTGGAAAAATTTCAGAAATTTACATTTAGGTATAAAACCGATTTTCCTGCATATACACACTTAGAAATCCACAATGAATAGCTTCAAATCATTATCTTCACATATTCAAATTAATTAAACTTCTTCATCTTACCAAAGTTGACATATAGCCATAACGGCAGTGCATTTGGCTAAAAATCCATAATTTTACATTTAGATATAAGCCGATTTTCGTGCATGTACAGATTTAGCAATCCATATCAAGATCTTCAAATCATTAGCTTAACATATTAAAGTTAATTAACACTTATCACCTTACTCAAGTCGACATAAAGCCATAACGGCAGTGCATTTGGAAAAAAAATCCACAATTTTACATTTAGGTATAAAAACGATTTTCTTGCATGTACACATTTAGCAATCCATATCAAGTTGCTTTATATCATTAGCTTAACATATTAAAGTTAATTTACACTCACCACCTTACTCAAGTTGACATAAAGCCATAACGGCAGTGCATTTGGTAAAAAAACTATAATTTTCCATTTAGGTATAAAGCCGATCTTCTTGCATATACACACGAAGTTGCTTGAAATCATTAACTGCATATATTATAGTATTTGGTAAATTCTACAATTTTACATTTAGGTATAAAACCGATTTTCTTGCATGTACAAATTTAGAAATACATATCAAGTTGCCTCAAATCATTAGCTTAACATAGTAAAGATAATTAACCTTCTTCATCTTACAGAAGTTGGCATAAAACCAAAACGACAGTGCATTTGAGAAAATTCCAGAATTGTATATTAAGGTATAAAACCGATTTTCCTCCATTTAAACATTTAGCAATCAATATCGATTTGATTCAAATCATTAACGTCACATTTTCAAGTTAATCAACTTCCGTCATCTTACAGATGTCTGTATAAAGCCAAAACGGCAGTGCATTTTGAAAAATTCCAGAATTTTCCATCTAGGAATAAAACCGATTTTCCTGAATATACACATTTAGAAATCCACAGCGAATTGTTTCAAATCATTTTTACAGTTAAATAACTTTCTTCATCTTACAGAAGTTGGCATAAAACCAAAACGACGAAAAAATTTCAAAATTTTACACTTAGGTATAAAACCAATTTTCTTGCATATACACATTTGGCAATCTATGTTGAATGGCTTCAAATCATTAGCTTCACATATTAAAGTTAGTTAACCTTCTTCATCTTACTGAAGTTAGCATAAAGCCATAACGGCAGTGGATTTGGAAAAATTCCACAATTTTACATTTAGGTATTTAACCTATTATCCTGCATTTAAACGTTAAGCAATCCACATAGAGTTGTTTCAAATAATTAACGTCACATATTTAAGTTACTTAACCTTCTTCATATTACAGAAAATGGCATAAAACCAAAACTACATTGCACTTGGAAAAATTCCAGAATTTTACATTTAGGTATAAAACCGATTTTCTTGCATATACACATTTAGAAATCCACAACGAATTGCTTTAATTCCTTAGCTTCACGTGTTAAAGTTAATTAACCTTCACCATCTTACTCAAGTTGACATAAGACCATAACGGCAGTGCATTTGGAAAAATTCCAGAATTTTACATTTAGGTATAAAACCGATTTTCTTACATATACACATTTAGAAATACACATGAAGTTGCTTCAAATCATTAACTTCATATATTATAGTAAGCTTACCTTCTTCATTTTACCGAAGTTGGCATAAAGCCGAAACGGCAGTGCATTTGGTAAATTCCACAATTTTACATTTAGGTACAAAACCGATTTTCTTGCATATTCACATTTAGAAATCCACATATAAGGGTAAATGAACTTTCTTCATCTTTCTCAGGTTGACACAAGACCATAACGGCGGTGCATTTGAAAAAATCCCACAATTTTACATTTAGGTATAAAACCGATTTTCTTGAATATACTATACACATTTGGCTATATATGTCGAATGGCTTCAAATCATTAGCTTCACGTACTAAAGTTAATTAACCTTCTTCATCTTGCTGAAGTTGGCATAAAGCCAAAACGGCAGTGCGTTTGGAAAATTCCAGAATCTTACATTTAGGTAAAAAACCGACTTTCTTGCATGTATACATTTGGAAATCCATATCAAGTTGCCCTAAATCATTAGCTTAACATAGTAAAGTTAATTGACCCTCATCATCTCACTCAAGTTGACATAAGACCACAACGGCAGTGCATTTGGAAAAAATCCACAATTTTATATTTTGGTATAAAACCGATTTCCTTGCATGTACACATTTAGCAATACATATCGAGTTGTTTCCAGTCATTAGTTTAACATATTAAAGTTGATTAACCCTCATCATCTTACTCAAGTTGACATAAAGCCATAGCGGCCGTGCATTTGGAAAAAAAAATCCATAATTTTACAATAAGGTATATGTAAAACCGATTTTCTTGCATGTACACATTTAGAAATCCATATCAATTTGCTTCAAATCATTAGCTTAACATACTAAAGTTAACTAATCTTCTTCATCTTACAGAAGTTGGCATAAAGCCAAAACGACAGAGCATTTGGAAAAGTTCACAATTTTACATTTAGGTATAAAATCGGTTATCTTGCATGTACACATTTAGAAATCCATATCAAGTTGACCTAAGTCATTAACTTAACATATTAGAGTTAATTAACTTTCTTCATCTTACGCAAGTTGACACAAGACCATAATGGCAGTGCATTTGGAAAAAATTCCACAATTTTACGTTTAGGTATAAAACCGATTTTCCATAACGGCAGTGCATTTGGAAAAAAATCCATAATTTTACATTCAGGCATTAAACCGATTTCCTTGCATGTACACATTTAGCATTACATATCGAGTTGTTTCCAATCTTAAGCTTAACATATTAAAGTTGATTAACCCTCATTATCTTACTCAAGTTGACATAAAGCCAAAACGGCAGTGCATTTGGAAAAAAAATCCATAATTTTACATTTAGGTATAAAACCGATTTTCTTGCATGTACACATTTAGAGATCCATATCAAGTTGCTTCAAATCATTAGGTTAACATACTAAAGTTAACTAACCTTCTTCATTATACAGAAGTTGGCATAAAGCCAAAACGACAGAGCATTTGGAAGAGTTCACAATTTTACATTTAGGTATAAAATCGATTTTCTGGCATATACACATTTAGAAATCCACAAAGACTTGCTTCGAATCATTAACTTCACATATGTAAGTTACAGTGCATTTGGAAAAATTCCAGAATTTTACATTTAGGTATAAACTGATTTTCTTGCATATACACATTTAGAAATCCACACCGAATTGCTTTAAATCATTACAAATTAAAGTTAATTAACCCTCATCATCTCACTCAAGTTGACATAAGACCAAAACGGCAAAGCATTTGGAAAAAAATCCATAATTTTACATTTAGGTATAAAACCTATTTTCTTAAATGCACACATTTAGAAATCCATATCAAGTTGCCTCAAATCATTAGCTTAACATAATGAAGTTAATTAACCGTCATCATCTCATTAAAGTTGACATAAGACCACAACGGCAGTGCATTTGGAAAAAAATCCATAATTTTACAGTTAGGCATAAAACCGATTTTCGTGGATGTAAACATTTAGCAATCCATATCGAGTTGATTCAAATCAATAACGTCACATATTCAAGTTAATTTACCTTCGTCATCTTACTGAGGTTGGCATAAAGCCAAAACGGCAGTGCATTTATAAAAATCCCAGATTTTTACATTTAGGTATAAAACCAATTTTCTTGCATATACACATTAAGAAATCCACAACGAATTGCTCCAAATCATTAGCTTCACATATTAAAGTTAATTAGCATTCTTCACCTGACCAAAGTTGACATAAAGCCATAACGGCAGTGCGTTTGGATAAAAATCCATAATTTTACATACAGGTGTAAAACCGATTTTCTTGCATATACACATTTAAAAATCCACATTGCTTCAAATCTTAGCTTAACATATTAGTGTTAATTAACTTTCTTCATCTTACTCAAGTTGACACAAGACCATAACGGCAGTGCATTTTGAAAAGTTCCAAAATTTTACATTTAGGTATAAAACCGATTTTCTTGAATATACTATACACATTTGGCTATACAACGAATGGCTTCAAATCATTAGCTTCACATACTAAAGTTAATTAACCTTCTTTATCTTACTGATGTTGCATAAAGACAAAACGGCAGTGCATTTGGAAAATTCCAGAATCTTCTTCTTCTTCTAAATTGGCGTAGACACCGCTTATGCGATTATAGCCGAGTTAACAACAGCGCGCCAGTCGTTTCTTCTTTTCGCTACGTGGCGCGAGTTGGATACTCCAAGCGAAGCCAGGTCGTTCTCCACTTGGTCCTTCCAACGAAGTGGAGGTCTTCCTCTTCCTCTGCCTCCCCCGGCGGGTACTGCGTCGAATACTTTCAGAGCTGGAGTGTTTTCATCCATCCGGACAACATGACCCAGCCAGCGTAGCCGCTGTCTTTTAATTCGCTGAACTATGTCAATGTCGTCGTATATCTCATACAGCTCATCGTTCCATCGAATGCGATATTCGCCGTGGCCAATGCGCAAAGGACCATAAATCTTTCACAGAATTTTTCTCTCGAAAACTCGTAGCGTCGACTCATCGGTTGCTGTCATCGCCCAAGCCTCTGCACCATATAGCAGGACGGGAATTATGAGCGACTTATAGAGTTTGGCTTTTGTTCGTCGAGAGAGGACTTTACTTTCAATTGCCTACTCAGTCCGAAGTAGCACCTGTTGGCAAGAGTTATCCTGCGTTGGATTTCTAGGCTGACATTGTTGGTGGTGTTTACGCTGGTTCCAAGATAGACGAAATTATCTACGACTTCAAAGTTATGACTGTCAACAGTGACGTGAGTGCCAAGTCGCGAATGCGACGACTGTTGGTTTGATGACAGGAGATATTTCGTCTTGCCCTCGTTCACTGCCAGACCCATTTTCTGTGCTTCCTTGTCCAGCCTGGAGAAAGCAGAACTAACGGCGCGGGTGTTGAGGCCGATGATATTAATATCATCGGCATACGCCAGCAGCTGTACACTCTTATAAAAGATTGTACCTTGTCTACTAAGTTCTGCAGCTCGAACTATTTTCTCCAGCAGCAGATTGAAGAAGTCGCACGATAGGGAGTCGCCTTATCTGAAACCTCGTTTGGTATCGAACGGCTCGGAGAGGTCCTTCCCGATCCTGACGAAGCTTTTGGTGTTGTTCAACGTCAGTTTACACAGCCGTATTAGTTTTGCGGGGATACCAAATTCAGACATCGCGGCATAAAGGCAGCTCCATTTCGTGCTGTCGAAAGCAGCTTTGAAATCGACGAAGAGGTGGTGTGTGTCGATTCTCCTTTCACGGGTCTTTTCCAAGATTTGGCGCATGTTGAATATCTGGTCGGTTGTTGATTTGCCAGGTCTGAAGCCACACTGATAAGGTCCAATCAGTTTGTTGACGGTGGGCTTTAATCTTTTACACAATACGCTCGATAGAACCTTATATGCGATGTTGAGCAGGCTAATCCCACGGTAGTTGGCGCAGATTGTGGGGTCTCCTTTTTTTTGGATTGGGCATGGCACACTTAAACTCCAATCGTTGGGCATGCTTTCGTCCGACCATATTTTG
>NW_024393829.1:0-9602 GCF_016617805.1 Bactrocera tryoni
GGTGAAGAAGGTTAATTAACTTTAATATGTGAAGTTAATGATTTGAAGCAAATTCATATGTATTTCTAAATGTAGATAAGCAAGAAAATCGGTTTTATACCTCAATGTAAAATTGTGGAATTTTTCCAAATGCACTGCCGTCTTGGCTTTATGCCAACTTCTGAAGATGAAGAAGGTTAACAAACTTCAATATGTTAAGCTAATGATTTGAAGCAACTTGATATGGATTTCTAAATGTTTACATCCAAGAAAATCGGTTTTATAAATAAATTTAAAATTATGGAATTTTTTCAAAATGCACTGCCGTTTGGCTTTATGTCAACTTGAGTAAGATGAAGAAGGTAAATTAACTTTAATATATGAAGCTAATGATTTGAAGCAACTTCGTATGTATTTCCAAATGTGGATATGCAAGAAAATCGGTTTTATACCTAAATGTAAAATTGTGGAATTTTTCCAAATGCACTGCCGTTATGGCTTTATGCCAACTTCAGTAAAATGAAGAAGGTAAATTAACTTTAATATACGATGTTTATGATTTAAATCAACTCGATATGGGTTGCTAAATGTTTAAATGAAGGAAAATCGGTTTTATGCCTAAACGTAAAATTGTGGAATTTTTCCAAATGCACTGCCGTTTTGGCTTTATGCCAACTTCTGTAAGGTGAAGAAGGTTAATTAACTTTAATATGTGACGTTAATGATTTGAATCAACTCTATATGGTTTGCTAAATTTTTAAATGCAGGAAAATCGGTTATGTACCTAAATGTAAAATTGTGGAATTTTTCCAAACGCACTGTGTATGAAATGTGTACATGCAATAAAATCGGTTTTATACCTAAATGTAAAATTATGGATCTATTTCCAAATGCACTGCCGTTGTGGCTTTATGTCAACTTGAGTAAGATGAAGAAGGTTAATTAACAATAATGGGTGAAGCTGATGATTTGAAGCAACTTCATATGTGTATCTAAATGTGTGTATGCATGAAAATCGGTTTTATACCTCAATGTAAAATTGTGGAATTTTTCCAAATGCACTGCCGTTTGTGCTTTATGCCAACTTCTGTAAGATGAAGAAGGTAAGTTAACTTTAATATATGAAGCTAATAATTTGAAGCAACTTCATATGTATTTCTAAATGTGTATATGCGTGAAAATCGGTTTTATACCCCAATGTAAAATTGTGGAATTTTTCCAAATGCACTGCCGTTTGTGCTTTATGCCAACTTCTGTAAAATGAAGAAGGTAAATTAAATTTAATATATGAAGTAAATGATTTGAAGCAACTTCATATGTATTTCTAAATGTGGATATGCAAGAAAATCGGTTTTATACCTAAATGGAAAATGTGGAATTTTTCCAAATACACTGTCGTTCCGGTTTTATGCCAACTTCTGTAAGATGCAGAAGGTTAATTAACTTGAATATGCTAAGCTATTGATTTGGTAACTTGATATGGATTTCTGAATGTTTACATGCAAGAAAATCGGTTTTATACCTAAATGAAAAATTATGGATCTTTTTCCAAATGCACTGTCGTTGTGGCTTTATGTCAACTTGAGTAAGATGAAGAAGGTAAATAAACTTTAATATATGAAGCTAATGATTTGAAGCAACTTCATATGTATTTCTAGATGTGTATATGCGTGAAAATCGGTTTTATACCTAAAGGTAAGCTTCTGTAATTTTTCCAAATGCACGGCCGTTTGTGCTTTATGCCAACTTCTGTAAGATGAAGAAGGTAAATTAACTTTAATATATAAAGCTAATGATTTGAAGCAACTTCATATGTATTTCTTAATGTGTATATGCGTGAAAATCCGTTTTATACCTCAACGTAAAATTGTGGAATTTTTCCAAATGCACTGCCGTTTGGCTTTATGCCAACTTGAGTAAGATGAAGAAGGTAAGTTAACTTTAATATATGAAGTTAATGATTTGAAGCAACTTCATATGTATTTCCAAATGTGGATATGCAAGAAAATCGGTTTTATACCTAAATGTAAAATGGTGGAATTTTTCCAAATGCACTGCCGTTTTGGCTTTATGCCAACTTCTGTAAGGTGAAGAAGGTTAACAAACTTCAATATGTTAAGCTAATGATTTGAAGAAACTTGATATGGATTTCTAAATGTTTACATGCAAGAAAATCGGTTTTATACCTAAATGTAAAATTGTGGAATTTTTTTAAATGCACTGCCGTTTTGGCTTTGTGCCAACTTCTGTAAAATGAAGAAGGTTAATTAATTTTAATATGTGACTTTAATGATTTGAAGCAACTTCATATGTATTTCCAAATGTGGATATGCAAGAAAATCGGTTTTATACCTAAATGTAAAATGGTGGAATTTTTCCAAATGCACTGCCGTTTTGGCTTTATGCCAACTTCTGTAAGGTGAAGAAGGTTAACAAACTTCAATATGTTAAGCTAATGATTTGAAGCAACTTGATATGGATTTCTAAATGTTTACATGCAAGAAAATCGGTTTTATACCTAAATGTAAAATTGTGGAATTTTTTTAAATGCACTGCCGTTTTGGCTTTGTGCCAACTTCTGTAAAATGAAGAAGGTTAATTAACTTTAATATGTGACTTTAATGATTTGAAGCAACTTCATATGTACATATTTCTAAATGTGGATATGGAAGAAAATCGGTTTTATACCTCAATGTAAAATTGTGGAATTTTTCCAAATGCACTGCCGTCTTGGCTTTATGCCAACTTCTGAAGATGAAGAAGGTTAACTAACTTCAATATGTTAAGCTAATGATTTGAAGCAACTTGATATGGATTTCTAAATGTTTACATCCAAGAAAATCGGTTTTATAAATAAATTAAAAGTTATGGAATTTTTTCAAAATGCACTGCCGTTGTGGCTTTATGTCAACTTGAGTAAGATGAAGAAGGTAAATTAACTTTAATATATGAAGTTAATGATTTGAAGCAACTTCATATGTATTTCCAAATGTGGATATGCAAGAAAATCGGTTTTATACAAAATGTAAAATGGTGAAATTTTTCCAAATGCACTGCCGTTTTGGCTTTATGCCAACTTCTGTAAGGTAAAGAAGGTTAACAAACTTCAATATGTTAAACTTATGATTTGAAGCAACTTGATATGGTTTGCTAAATGCTTAAATGCAGGAAAATCGGTTTTATACCTAAATGTAAAATTGTGGAATTTTTCCAAATGCACTGCCGTCTTGGCTTTATGCCAACTTCTGTAAGGTGAAGAAGGTTAACAAACTTCAATATGTTAAGCTAATGATTTGAAGCAACTTGATATGGATTTCTAAATGTTTACATGCAAGAAAATCGGTTTTATACCTAAATGTAAAATTGTGGAATTTTTTTAAATGCACTGCCGTTTTGGCTTTGTGCCAACTTCTGTAAAATGAAGAAGGTTAATTAATTTTAATATGTGACTTTAATGATTTGAAGCAACTTCATAAGTATTTCCAAATGTGGATATGCAAGAAAATCGGTTTTATACCTAAATGTAAAATGGTGGAATTTTTCCAAATGCACTGCCGTTTTGGCTTTATGCCAACTTCTGTAAGGTGAAGAAGGTAAATTATCTTTAATATACGATGCTAATGATTTAAATCAACTCGATATGGGTTGCTAAATGTTTAAATGCAGGAAAATCGGTTTTATGCCTAAACGTAAAATTGTGCAATTTTTCCAAATGCACTGCCGTTTTGGCTTTATGCCAACTTCTGTAAGGTGAAGAAGGAAAATTAACTTTAATATGTGACGTTTATGATTTGAATCAACTCTATATGGTTTGCTAAATTTTTAAATGCAAGAAAATCGGTTTTATACCTAAATGTAAAATTGTGGATCTTTTTCCAAATGCACTGCCGTTGTGGCTTTATGTCAACTTGAGTAAGATGAAGAAGGTTAATTAACAATAATGTGTAAAGCTGATGATTTGAAGCAACTTCATATGTGTATCTAAATGTGTGTATGCATGAAAATCGGTTTTATACCTCAATGTAAAATTGTGGAATTTTTCCAAATGCACTGCCGTTTGTGCTTTATGCTACCTTTCTGTAAGATGAAGAAGGTAAACTAACTTTAACATATGAAGTAAACGATTTGAGGCAACTTCATATGTATTTCTAAATATGTATGTGCAAGAAAATCATTTTATACCTAAATGTAAAATTACGGAATTTTTCCAAATGCACTGTCGTTTTGATTTTATGCCAACTTCTGTAAGATTAAGAAGGTTAATTAACTTGAATATGTTAAGCTAATGATTTGAGGCAATTCGATGTGGTTTTCTAAATGTGCATGTACAAGAAAAACGATTTTATACCTAAATGTAAAATTGTGAAATTTTTCAAAATGCACTGCCGTTTTGGCTTTATGCCGACTTCAGTAAGATAAGGAAGGTAAGTTAACTTAAATTCATGAAGTTAATGATTTGAAGCAATTTCATTTGTGTTTCTTAATGTGTATGTGCAAGAAAATCGGTTTTATACCTCAATGTAAAATTGTGTAATTTTTCCAAATGCACTGCATTTTTGGCTTTATGCCAACTTCTGTAAGATGAAGAAGGCAAATTAACATTAATATGTGGAGTTAATGATCTGAAGCAACTTCATTTGTACATATTTCTAAATGTGGATATGGAAGAAAATCGGTTTTATACCTCAATGTAAAATTGTGGAATTTTTCCAAATGCACTGCCTTCATGGCTTTATGCCAACTTCTGAAGATGAAGAAGGTTAACAAACTTCAATATGTTGAGCTAATGATTTGAAGCAACTTGATATGGATTTGTAAATGTTTACATCCAAGAAAATCGGTTTTATAAATAAATTAAAAATTATGGAATTTTTTCAAAATGCACTGCCGTTGTGGCTTTATGTCAACTTGAGTAAGATGAAGAAGGTTAATTAACTTTAATATGTGAAGCTAATGATTTGAAGACACTTCGTATGTATTTCCAAATGTGGATATGCAAGAAAATCGGTTTTATACCTGAATGTAAAATTGTGGAATTTTTCCAAATGCACGGCCGTTATGGCTTTATGCCAACTTCAGTCAAATGAAGAAGGTAAATTAACTTTAATATACGATGTTAATGATTTAAATCAACTCGATATGGATTGCTAAATGTTTAAATGCAGGAAAATCGGTTTTATACCTAAACGTAAAATTATGGAACTTTTTCCTAATGCACTGCTGTTGTGGCTTTATGCCAACTTCAGTAAGATGAAGAAGGTAAATTAACTTTAATATATGAAGTTAATGATTTGAAGCAACTTCATATGTATTTCTAAATGTGGATATGCAAGAAAATCCATTTTATACCTAAATGTAAAATTGTGGAATTTTACCAAATGCACTGCCGTTGTGGCTTAATGTCAACTTGAGTAAGATGAAGAAGGTTAATTAACAATAATATGTGAAGCTAATAATTTGAAGCAACTTCATATGTGTTTCTAAATGCGTGTATGCATGAAAATCGGTTTTATACCTCAATGTAAAATTGTGGAATTTTTCCAAATGCACTGCCGTTAATGCTTTATGCCAACTTCTGTAAGATGAAGAAGGTAAACTAACTTTAATATATGAAGTTAACGATTTGAGGCAATTTTTTTGAGGTATTTCTAAATATGTATGTGCAACAAAATCATTTTATACCTAAATATAAAATTGCGGAATTTTTCCAAATGCACAGTCGTTTTGGTTTTTTGCCAACTTCTGTAATATTAAGAAGGTTAATTAACTTGAATATGTTAAGCTAATGATTTGTGAATATTCTATGTGTGTTTCTTAATGTGTATATGCAAGAAAATCTATTTTATACCTAAATGAAAAATTGTGAAGTTTTTCCACATGCACTGTCGTTTTGGCTTTATGCCGACTTCAGTAAGATGAAGAAGGTAAATTAACTTTAATATATGAAGTTATTGATTTGAAGCAACTTCATATGTGTTTCTAAATGTGTATGTGCAAGAAAATCTGTTTTATAATGAAATGTAAAATTCTGGAATTTTTCCAAATGCACTGCCGTTATGGTTTTATGCCGACTTCAGTAAGATGAAGAAAGTTAATTAACTTTAATATATGAAGTTAACGATTTGAGGCAACTTCATATGTATATCTAAAATTGTATGTGCAAGAAAATCGGTTTTATACCTAAATGAAAAATTGTGGAATTTTTCCAAATGCCCTGTCGTTCTGGCTTTATGCCGACTTCAGTAAGTTGAAGAAAGTTAATTAACTTAAATATATGAAGTTAACTATTTGAGGCAACTTCATGTGTATTTCTAAATGTGTATATGCAAGAAACTCGGTTTTATACCTAAATGTAAAATTGTGGAAGTTTTCCAAATGCACTGCCGTTATGGCTTTATGCCAACTTCACTAAGATGAAGAAGGTAAATTAACTTTAATATATGAAGTTAATGATTTAAAGCAACTTCATATGTATTTCTAAATGTGTATATGCATGAAAATCGGTTTTATACCTAAATGTAAAATTGTGGAATTTTTCCAAATGCACTGCCGTTTATGCTTTATGCAGACTTCTGTAAGATGAAGAAGGTAAACTAACTTTAATATATGAAGTTAACGATTTGAGGCAACTTCTTATGTATTTCTAAATGTGGATATGCAAGAAAATCGGTTTTAAACCTAAATGTAAAATGGTGGAATTTTTCCAAATGTACTGCCGTTTTGGCTTTATGCCAACTTCAGTAAGATGAAGAAGGTAAATTAACTTTAATATATGAAGTTAATGATTTGAAGCAACTTCATATGCATTTCTAAATGTGCATATGTAAGAAAATCGGTTTAAGCCTAAATGTAAAATTGTGGAATTTTTCCAAATGCACTGATGTTTTGGCTTTATGCCAACTTCTGTAAGGTGAAGAAGGTTAAATAACTTTAATATGTGACGTTAGTGATTTGAATCAACTCGATATGGGTTGCTAAATTTTTGAATGCAGGAAAATCGGTTTTATACCTAAATGTAAAATTTTGGAGTTTTTCCAAATGCAGTCTCGTTTTGGTTTTATGCCAACTTCTGTAAGGTTAAGAAGGTTAATTAACTTGAATATGTTAGGCTAATGATTTGAGGCAATTCGATGTGGTTTTCTAAAGGTGTTCATGCAATTAAATCGGTTTTATACCTAAATGTAAAATTATGGATCTTTTTCCAAATGCACTGCCGTTGCGGCTTTATGTCAACTTGAGTAAGATGAAGAAGGTAAATTAACTTTAATATATGAGGTTAATGATTTGAAGAAACTTCATATGTATTTCCAAATGTGTATATGCATGAAAATCGGTTTTATACCTCAATGTAAAATTGTGAAATTTTTCCAAATGCACTGCCGTTTGTGCTTTATGCCAACTTCTGTAAGATGAAGAAGGTAAACTAACTTTAATATGTGAAGTTAATGATTTAAAGAAACTTCATATGTATTTTTTAAAGTGGATATAGAAGAAAAAAGGTTTTATACCTAAATGTCAAATTATGGATTTGTTTCCAAATGCACTGCCGTTATGGCTTTATGTCAACTTGAGTAAGATGAAGAAGTTTAATTAACTTCTGTAAGATGAAGACGGTTAATTAACTTGAATATGTTAAGCTAATGATTTGAGGCAATTCGATGTGGTTTTCTAAATGTGCATATACAAGAAAATCTGTTTTATACCGAAATGTAAAATTCTGGAATTTTTCCAAATGCACTGCCGTTATGGCTTTATGTCAACATGAGTAAGATGAAGAAGGTAAACTAACTTTAATATGTGAAGTTAATGATTTGAAGCAACTTCATATGTATTTTTTAAAGTGGATATGGAAGAAAATCGGTTTTATACCTAAATGTAAAATGGTGGAATTTTTCCAAATGCACTGCCGTTATGGCTTTATGCCAACTTCACTAAGATGAAGAAGGTAAACTAACTTTAATATATGAAGTTAACGATTTGAGGCAACTTCTTATGTATTTCTAAATATGTATGTGCAGGAAAATCATTTTATACCTAAATGTATAATTGCGGAATTTTTCCAAATGCACTGTCGTTTTGGTTTTATGCCAACTTCTGTAAGATTAAGAAGGTTAATTAACTTGAATATAATAAGCTAATGATTTGAGGCAATTCGATGTGGTTTTCTAAATGTGCATATACAAGAAAATCTGTTTTATACCGAAATGTAAAATTGTGGAATTTTTCAAAATGCACTGCCGTTTTGGCTTTATGCTGACTTCAGTAAGATGAAGAAAGTTAATTAACTTTAATATATGAAGTTAACTATATGAGGCAACTTCATGTGTATTTCTAAATGTGTATATGCAAGAAACTCGGTTTTATACCTAAATGTAAAATTGTGGAAGTTTTCCAAATGCACTGCCGTTATGGCTTTATGCCAACTTCACTAAGATGAAGAAGGTAAACTAACTTTAATATATGAAGTTAACGATTTGAGGCAACTTCTTATGTATTTCTAAATATGTATGTGTAGGAAAATCATTTTATACCTAAATGTAAAATTGCGGAATTTTTCCAAATGCACTGTCGTTTTGGTTTTATGCCAACTTCTGTAAGATTAAGAAGGTTAATTAACTTGAATATAATAAGCTAATGATTTGAGGCAATTCGATGTCGTTTTCTAAATGTGCATATACAAGAAAATCTGTTTTATACCGAAATGTAAAATTGTGGAATTTTTCAAAATGCACTGCCGTTTTGGCTTTATGCCGACTTCAGTAAGATGAAGAAGTTTAATTAACTTGAATATGTTAAGCTAATGATTTGAAGCAACTTAATACGGATTTCTAAATGTGTACATGCAATAAAATCGGTTTTATACCTAAATGTAAAAATATGGAACTTTTTCCAAATGCACTGCCGTTATAGCTTTATGTCAACTTGAGTAAGATGAAGAAGGCAAATTAACTTTAATATAAGAAGTTAATGATTTGAAGCAACTACATATGTATTTCTAAATGTCTATATGCATGAAAATCGGTTTTATACCTAAATGAAAAATTGTGGAATTTTTCCAAATGCACTGCCGTTTGTGCTTTATGTCAACATCTGTAATATGAAGAAGTTTAATTAACTTTAATGTATGAAGTTAATGATTTGAAGCAACTTCAAATGTATTTTTAAATGTGGATATGCAAGAAAATCGGTTTTAAACCTAAATGTAAAATGGTGGAATTTTTCCAAATGTACTGCCGTTTTGGCTTTATGCCAACTTCAGTAAGATGAAGAAGGTAAATTAACTTTAATATATGAAGTTAATGGTTTGAGTCAACTCGATATGGGTTGCTTAAGGTTCAAACGCAAGAAAATCGTTTTTATACCTAAATGAAAAATTCTGCAGTTTTACCAAATGCACTGTCGTTCTAGTTTTATACCAACTTTTGTTAGATGAAGAAGGTTAATTAACTTTAATATATGAAGTTAATGATTTGAAGTAACTTCATATGTATTTCTAAATATGTATATGCAAGAAAATCGGTTTAAACCTAAATGTAAAATTGTGGAATTTTTCCAAATGCACTGCCGTTTGTGCTTTATGCCAACTTTTGTAAGATGAAGAAGGTAAATTAACTTTAATATAT
>NW_024393830.1:0-8325 GCF_016617805.1 Bactrocera tryoni
GCTTTATGCGAACTTTAGTAAGATAAAGAAAGTTATATAACTTTAATATGTGAACTTAATAATTTGAAATAACTTGATATGGATTTCTAACTGTGTACATGCAAAAAAGTCGGTTTTATACCTAAATGTAAAATTATGGTATTTTTTCCAAATGTACTGCCGTTATGGTCTTATGTCAACTTGTGTAAAATGATGAGGGTTAATTAACTTTATTATGTTAAGCTAATGATTTGAAGCAGCTTTATATGGATTGCTAAATGTTCAAATGCAGGAAAATCGGTTTTATATCTAAATGTAAGATTGTGAAATTTTTCCAAATGCACTGTTGTTATGGTTCATGCGAACTTTAGTAAGATAAAGAAAGTTAATTAACTCTAATATGTGAATTTAATAATTTGAAACAACTTGATATGGATTTCTATATGTGTATATGCAAGAAAGTCGGTTTTATACCTAAATATAAAATTGTGGAATTTTTTCCAAAAGCACTGCCGTTATGGTCTTATGTCAACTTGAGTAAAATGATGAGGGCTTATTTACTTTATTATGTTAAGCTAATGTAAAATTGTGGAATTTTTCCAAATGCACTGGCGTTATGGCCTTATCCCAACTTTAGTAAGATGAAAGAAGTTAATTCACTTTAATATGTGAATTTAATAATTTGAAGCAACTTGATATGGAGTTCCAAATGTGTACATGCAAGAAAGTATTTTTTATACCTAAATGTAAAATTATGGAATTTTTTCCAAATGCACTGTCGTTATGGTCTTATGTCACCTTGAGTAAAATGATGAGGGTTAATTAACTTTATTATGTTAAGCTAATGATTTGAAGCAACTTGATATGGATTGCTAAATGTTTAAGTGTAGAAAAATCGCTTTTATTTTTAAATGTAAAATTCTAGAATATTCCTAAATGCACTGTTGTTATGGCTTCATGCGAACTTTGGTAAGATAAAGAAAGTTATATAACTTTAATATGTTAACTTAATAATTTGAAATAACTTGATATGGATTTCTAACTGTATACATGCAAGAAAGTCGGTTTTATACCTAAATGTAAAATTATGGTATTTTTTCCAAATGTACTGCCGTTATGGTCTTATGTCAACTTGAGTAAAATGATGAGGGTTAATTAACTTTATTATGTTAAGCTAATGATTTGAAGCAGCTTGATATGGATTGCTAAATGTTCAAATGCAGGAAAATCGGTTTTATATCTAAATGCAAGATTGTGGAATTTTTCCAAATGCACTGTTGTTATGGTTTATGCGAACTTTAGTAAGATAAAGAAAGTTAATTAACTCTTATATGTGAATTTAATAATTTGAAGCAACTTGATATGGATTTCCAAATGTGTACATGCAAGAAAGTCGGTTTTATACCTAAATGTAAAATTATGGAATTTTTTCAAATGCGCTGTGGTTATGGCTTTATGCCAACTTTAGTAAGATGATGAAAGTTAATTATCTTTAATATGTGAATTTAATAATTTGAAGCAACTTGATATGGATTTCGAAATGCGTACATGCAAGAAATTCGGTTTTATACCTAAATGTAAAATTATGGAATTTTTTCCAAATGCATTGCCGTTATGGTCTTATGTAAACTTGAGTAAAATGATGAGGGTTAATTAACTTTATTATGTTAAGCTAATGATTTGAAGCAACTTGAAATGGATTGCTAATTGTTTAACTGCAGAAACGTCGCTTTTATATCTAAATGTAAAATTCTAGAATATTTCTAAATGCACTGTTGTTACGGCTTTATGCGAACTTTAGTAAGATAAAGAAAGTTATATAACTTTAATATGTTAACTTAATAATTTGAAATAACTTGATATGGATTTCTAACTGTGTACATGCAAAAAAGTCGGTTTTATACCTAAATGTAAAATTATGGTATTTTTTCTAAATGTACTGCCGTTATGGTCTTATGTCAACTTGAGTAAAATGATGAGGGTTAATTAACTTTATTATGTAAAGCTAATGATTTGAAGCAGCTTGATATGGATTGCTAAATCTTCAAATGCAGGAAAATCGGTTTTATATCTAAATGTAAGATTGTGGAATTTTTCCAAATGCACTGTTGTTATGGTTCATGCGAACTTTAGTAAGATAAAGAAAGTTAATTAACTCTAATATGTGAATTTAATAACTTGAAATAACTTGATATGGATTTCTAAATGTGTACATGCAAAAAAGTCGGTTTTATACCTAAATGTAAAATTCTGGAATTGTTTCCAAATGCACTGCCGTTATGGTCTTATGTCAACTTGAGTACGATGAAAAGGGTTAAATAACCTTAATATGTGCATTTAATAATTTGAAACAACTTGATATGGATTTCTATATGTGTATATGCAAGAAAGTCGATTTTATACCTAAATATAAAATTATGGAATTTTTTCCAAAAGCACCGCCGTTATGCTCTTCTGTCAACTTGAGTAAGATGTTAAGGGTTAATTAACTTTAATATGTTAAGCTAATGATTTGAAGCAACTTGATATGGATTGCTAAATGTGTACATCCAAGAAAAGTCGTCTTTATACCTAAATGTAAAATTAACGCATTTTTTTCCAAATGTACTGTCGTTATGGTCTTATGTCAACTTGAGTACGATGATAAGTGTTAATTAACCTTAATATGTAAATTTAATAATTTGAAGCAACTTGATATGGATTTCCAAATGTGTACATGCAAGAAAGTCGGTTTTATACCTAAATGTAAAATTATGGAATTTTTTCAAATGCACTGGCGTTGTGGTCTTATGTCAACTTAAGGGGGGGGCCTGCTTTAGGAGGCTCAAAAAATCGATTTTTTTTTATTGCTTAAATCTGTTCCTAATACATCTAAGAATATGTCTGTCAATTTTGGAAAGACAATTCGGATTATTTTCGAAGATACAGCACTAAAAGCAGTCGGGCGCCGAGCAGGTATGCGAGCGTTCGGGCAGTTGCAGCCGCTCTATAGAGCGCGTTTTTTCGAGTTTTCATTTTTGGGATTTTCCAAAATTGGCGGCCAAAATTACAAAAAAAGGATTCAACCAATCGTATAAAACCAAAGGTTATTAGATTCAGTATCTTATTACCTCCTCTGTGAACCTAAAAAGTTCTTGGAAACAAAATTCTAAACTAATTTTTTGGTAAATTGAAGTTAGGTTTTTTGCCCTTTTTTTTCAAATCTAAAAAAAACTTTGATTTTTGCGTTTTTTTCGGGTTTTTTTAGGTTCACATAGAAGAAGGACTAATGAAAATTAATTATCCATTGGATTTTTTTGTTTCAGACAAAAATTGCGACCTACATTTTTTCCGCCAATTGGACACTTCAATTGCGCAGTGGTGCACAAAAGTAGATGAAAGTGGGCTGCATTTCGATATTTTAATTTTTAAAAAATGTTTTTTGTAAGCTTAAATATGTAATAAAATGATGTAAAAATTTCATTACATTTGCTTGTTTTTTTTCTATCCTAAAAAAAATCACGAAAAACTGCCTTTTTTAGGCCTCCTAAAGCAGGCTCCCCCCTTAAGTAAAATGATAAGGGTTAATTAACTTTAATATGTGAACTTAATAATTTCAAACAACTTGATATGGATTTTTAAATGTATACATGCAAGAAAGTCGGTTTTATACCTAAATGTAAAATTAAGGCATTTTTTCAAAACGCCCTGGCGTTGTGGTCTTATGCCAACTTGTGTACGATGAAGAAGGTTAAACAACTTTAAATGTGAAGATAATGATTTGAAGCAACTTGATATGGATTTTTAAATGTGTACATGCAAGAAAATCGGTTTTATACCTAAATGTAAAATTATGGAATTTTTCCAAATGCACTGCCGTTATGGTCTTATGTCAACTTCAGTAAGATGATAAGGGGTAATTAACTTTAATATGTGAATTTAATAATTTGAAACTTCTTGATATGGAATTCTACATGTGTACATGCAAGAAAGTCGGTTTTATACCTAAATGTAAAATTATGGAATTTTTTCCAAATGCACTGCCGTTATGGCCTTATGTCAACTTGAGTAAAATGATAAGGGTTAATTAACCTTAATATGTGAATTTAATAATTTGAAACAACTTGATATGGATTTCTAAATGTGTACATGAAAGAAAGTCGGTTTTATACCTAAATGTAAAATTAAGGCATTTTTTCCAAATGCACTGCCGTTGTGGTCTTATGTCAGCTTGAGTAAAATGATGAGGGTTAATTAACTTTATTATGTTAAGCTAATGATTTGAAGAGACGTGGTATGGATTGCTTAATGTTAAAATTCAGAAAAATTGGTTTTATATCGAATTGTAAAATTGTGGAATTTTTCCAAATGCACTGTTGTTATGGCTTTATACGAACTTTAGTAAGATGAAGAAAGTTAATTAACTTTGATATGTGAACTTAATAATTTGAAATAACTTGATATGTATCTCTAAATGTGTACATGCGAGAAAGTCGGTTTTATACCTAAATGTAAAATTAAGGCATTTTTTCCAAATGCACTGCCGTTGTGGTCTTATGTCAACTTGAGTAAAATGACGAGGGTTAAATTACTTTAGTATTTTAAGCTAATGATTTGAAGCAACTTCATATGGATTGCTAAATGTTTAAGTGCAGGTAACTCGGTTTTATGTCTATGTTAATGTAAATTGTGAAATTTTTCCAAATGCACTGTTGTTATGGCCTTTTGCGAACTTTAGTAACATGAAGAAAGTAAATTAACTTTAATATGTGAACTTAATAATTTGAAATAACTTGATTTGGATTTCTAAATGTGTACATGCAAGAAAGTCGGTTTTATATCTAAATGTAATATTCTGGAATTGTTTCCAAATGCACTGCGGTTATGGTCTTATGTCAACTTGAGTACGGTGATAAGGGTTAATTAACCTTAATATGTGAGTTTAATAATTTGAAACAACTTGATATGGATTTCTATTTGTGTATATGCAAGAAAGTCGGTTTTATACCTAAATATAAAATTATGGAATTTTTTCCAAAAGCACTGCCGTTATGGTCTTAAGTCAACTTGAGTAAAATAATGAGGGTTAATTTACTTTATTATATTAAGCTAATGATTTGAAGCAACTTGATATGGATTGCTAAATGTTTAAATGCAGGAAAATCGGTTTTATATCTAAATGTAAAATTGTGGAGTTTTTCCAAATGCACTGTTGTTATGGCTTTATGCGAACTTCAGTAAGATGAAGAAAGTTTATTAACTTTAATATGTGAACTTAATATTTTTAAATAACTTGATATGGATTTCTAAATGTGTACATGCAAGAAAGTCGGTTTTATACCTAAATGTCAAATTAACGCCTTTTTTTTTTTAAAATGCACTGCCGTTATGGCCTTATGTCAACTTGAGTAAAATGATAAGGGTTAATTAACCTTAATATGTGAGTTTAATAATTTGAAACAACTTGATATGGATTTCGAAATGCGTGCATGGAAAAAAGTCGGTTTTATACCTAAATGTAAAATTATGGAATTTATTCCAAATGCACTGCCGTTATGGTCCTATGTCAACTTGAGTAAGATGTTACGGGTTAATTAACTTTAATATGTTTAGCTAATGATTTGAAGCAACTTCATATGTATTTCTAAATGTGTACATGCAAGAAATCGGTTTTATACCTAAATGTAAAATTGTGGAATTTTTCCAAATGCACTGCCGTTATGGCCTTATCCCAACTTTAGTAATATGAAGAAAGTTAATTAACTCTAATATGTGAATTTAATAATTTGAAGCAACTTGATATGGATTTCCAAATGTATACATGCAATAAAGTCGGTTTTATACCCAAATGTAAAATTTTGGAATTTTTTCAAATGCACTGCCGTTATGGCTTTATGCCAACTTTAGTAAGATGATGAAAGTTAATTATCTTTAATATGTGAATTTAATAATTTGAAGCAACTTGATATGGATTTCGAAATGCGTACGTGCAAGAAAATCGGTTTTATACCTAAATGTAAAATTATGGAATTTTTTCCAAATGCACTGCCGTTATGGTCTTATGTCAACTTGAGTAAGATGTTAAGGGTTAATTAACTTTAATATGTTAAGCTAATGATTTGAATCAACTTCATATGTATTACTAAATGTGTACATGCAAGAAGTCGGTTTTATACCTAAATGTAAAATTGTGGAATTTTTCCAAATGCACTGCCGTTATGGCTTTATCCCAACTTTAGTAAGATGAAGAAAGTTAATTCTCTTTAATATGTGAATTTAATAATTTGAAGCAACTTGATATGGATTTCCAAATGTGTACATGCAAGAAAGTCGGTTTTATACCTAAATGTAAAATTATGGCATTTTTTCAAATGCACTGGCGTTGTGGTCTTATGTCAACTTAAGGGGGTAGCCTGCTTTAGGAGGCTCAAAAAATCGATTTTTTTTTTATTGCTTAAATCTGTTCCTAATATATCTAAGAATATGTCTGTCAATTTTGGAAAGACAATTCGGATTATTTTCGAAGATACAGCACTAAAAGCAGTCGGTCGCCGAGCAGGTATACGAGCGTTCGGGCAGCTGCAGCCGCTTTATAGAGCGCGTTTTCTCGAGTTTTCATTTTTGGGATTTTCCAAAATTGGCGGGCAAAATTACAAAAAAAGGATTCAACCAATCGTATAAAACCAAAGGTTATTAGATTCAGTATCTTATTACCTCCTCTGTGAACCTAAAAAGTTCTTGGAAACAAAATTCTAAACTAATTTTTTGGTAAATTGAAGTTAGGTTTTTTGCACTTTTTTTTTCAAATCTAAAAAAAACTTTGATTTTTGCGTTTTTTTCGGGTTTTTTTAGGTTCACATAGAAGAAAGACTAATGAAAATTAATTATCCATTGGATTTTTTTGTTTCAGACAAAAATTGCGACCTACATTTTTTCCGCCAATTGGACACTTCAATTGCGCAGTGGTGCACAAAAGTAGATGAAAGTGGGCTGCATTTCGATATTTTAATTTTTAAAAAATGTTTTTTGTAAGCTTAAATATGTAATAAAATGATGTAAAAATTTCATTACATTTGCTTGTTTTTTTCTATCCTACAAAAAATCACGAAAAACTGCCTTTTTTAGGCCTCCTAAAGCAGGCTCCCCCCTTAAGTAAAATGATAAGGGTTAATTAACTTTAATATGTGAACTTAATAATTTCAAACAACTTGATATAGATTTTTAAATGTGTACATGCAAGAAAGTCGGTTTTATACCTAAATGTAAAATTAAGGCTGTATAAATGAGCATCCTCCCCCGAGCATCCACTCACACTTCACATTAGCACACCACATCCACTCCACATATCAACACTGACACGCATCCTTCACCACACTCATCACATCACCATTTACCATCCACATTACTCACGAGAGCAACACATATTGACACCCACATACAAGTACGCCAACCAACAACCATGACACCGGCCCCTTACCAAAGCGAAAAAGGGAACCGACGAGGAGATGCAGTTCAGTTGATTATCGACATCAGCAACGTTCGGTACCTTTTCGCGCATCTCCCACGCCGCCGAGATCATCAGTTACATAGCCTCTTCCATTTTTTCGCAAAGTTTCCGGTTTTTTTCATCATCAAACCCTATTGGGCAGATAACGTCCCCGAAATCGTATCAGCGTAACTTTGTGAATCTTAACTTATTTATTAAAACCTTATTGGGGTATATAGCATCCCCAAAATTACCATAAACAGCGGTGAATTTTAAATTAATAAAACCCTATTCGAACACGCGTCCACAAACAATCCATTGTTTTATTTCTTGAGTTACGGGAAATTGGTGGTGAGCTAAAAGGTGAGTGCGGGAAAGAAACAAAGGCATTTTTTCAAAAAAACCCTGGCGTTGTGGTCTTATGCCAACTTCTGTAGGATGAAGAAGGTTAAACAACTTTAAATGTGAAGATAATGATTTGAAGCAACTTGATATGGATTTTTAAATGTGTACATGCAAGAAAATCGGTTTTATACCTAAATGTAAAATTATGGAATTTTTCCAAATGCACTGCCGTTATGGTCTTATGTCAACTTCAGTAAGATGATAAGGGGTAATTAACTTTAATATGTGAATTTAATAATTTGAAACTTCTTGATATGGAATTCTACATGTGTACATGCAAGAAAGTCGGATTTATACCTAAATGTAAAATTATGGAATTTTTTCCAAATGTACTGCCGTTATGGTCTTATGTCAACTTGAGTAAAATGATGAGGGTTATTTAACTTTATTATGTTAAGCTAATGATTTGAAGCAACTTGATAGGGATTGCTAAATGTTTAACTGCAGAAACATCGCTTTTATATCTAAATGTAAAA
>NW_024393831.1:0-5292 GCF_016617805.1 Bactrocera tryoni
TCTTCATTTTGAAGTTTTAATGCCGCATTTACGTTTTTCAATTCATTATTCAACGCTTCTGTTTTTTTAATGCGTTCAAGCAACATACCTATTTGGTTACATTATGTACCCCCACCGGGAGGCGGAGTTTGTGTGTCCATCACGATCTTATTGAATCGTGGCTACGTTAGGTAAAAGAAACTGCCTTACCAACAGCTTAACCGACTGCACGTGCAGATAATGTAGTGTCCGTGGCCACCTACAACTCTGCGTAGACAGCTGGTTTGCGGTGCGACAAAAACAGCTGATACCCACTTTAGATGTTCGGAGGAGAATTTTTGCGCGAAAATTAATTGAGTGTTTTAACTTGGTATTATTTTTTGTTACTGTTTTAAATTTTCAAAAGTTATATAATAAATCACTTATGTTTTTACCTATTTTTGTAGAAATTTCGAGAAAATTGATATACCGCGTGGTGCCAACGATGTTAAGGTCCTCCGGTGAATCTGCTTACGAATTTCCCCAGCCGGGATTTCACGTATATTACAAGAAATTGAAGACCACACTTTCTGCTGACCGTACCCGCGAATGTCTCGAAATCAAGTCTGAAGCAACTTGATATGGATTTCTGAATGTAAACATGCCAGAAATTCGGTTTTATACCTAAATGAAAAATTGTGGAATTTTCCCAAATACACTATGCGAACTTATGTAAGATGACGATGGTTAATTAACTTTAATATGTGAAGCTAATGATCTGAATCTGATCAGAAATTCGGTTTTATACCTAAATATAAAATTCTGTAATTTTTCCCAATGCACTGTCGTTTTGGCTTTATGCCAACTTCTGTAAAATAAAGAAGGTTAACTAACTTTAATATGTGAAGCTAATGATTTGAAGCAAGTTGATATGGATTTCTAAATGTGTACATGCCAGAAAATCGGTTGTATACATAAATGTAAAATTGTGGAATATTTTCCAAATGCACTGCCTTTATGGTCTTATGTCAACTTGAGTAAGATGATGGGGTTTATTAACTTTAATATGTTTAGCTAATGATTTGAAGCAACTTCGTATGGATTTCTAAATGTGAACATTCAGAAAAATCGGTATTATACCTAAATGAAAAATTGTGGAATTTTTCCAAATGCACTGCCGTTTTGGCGTTATGCCAACCTCTGTAATATAACGAAGGTTAAATAACTTGAATATGTGAGGTCAATGATTTGAGTCAACTCGATATGGATTGCTATTTGTTTAAATGCAGGAAAATCGGTTTTATACCTAAATGTAAAATTGTGGAATTTTCCCAAATGCATTGCCGTTTTTGCTTTGTGCGAACTTCTGTAAGATGACGAAGGTTAACTAACTTTGATATGTTAAGCTAATGATTTGAAACAACTTGATATGGATTTTTAAATGTGCATATGCAAGAAAGTCGGTTTTATACCTAAATGTAAAGTTGTGAAATTTTTTCCAAATGCACTCGGGGTTTTTTCTTTATGCCAACTTCTGTATGATGAAGAAAGCTAATTAACTTGAATATGTGACGTTAATAATTTAAGTCAACTCGAAAGGGATTGCTAAATGTTTAAATGCAGGAAAATCGATTTTAAACCTAAATGTAAAATTGTGGAATTTTTCCAAATGCACTGCTGTTTTGGCTTTATGACAACTTTAGTTAGATGAAGAAAGTTAATTGACTTTAATATGTGAATTTATTAATTTGAAGCAACTTGATATGGATTTCTAATTGTATACATGCAGAAAAATCGGTTTTATAACTAAATGTAAAATTGTGGAATTTTCCAAAATGCACTGCCGTTATGGTCTTATCTCAACTTGAGTAAGATGACGAAGGTTAATTAACTTTAGTATGTCAAGCTAATGATCTGAAGCAACTTGATATGGATTTCTAAATGTGATAATGCCAGAAATTTGGTTTTATACCTAAATGTAAAATTCTGTAATTTTTCCCAATGCACTGTCGTTTTGACTTTATGCCAACTTCTGTAAAATAAAGAAGGTTAACTAACTTTAATATGTGAAGCTAATGATTTGAAGCAAGTTGATATGGATTTCTAAATGTGTACATGCCAGAGAGTCGGTTTTATACATAAATGTAAAATTGTGGAATATTTCCAAATGCACTGACGTTTTGACGTTATGCTGACCTCTGTAATATGACGAAGGTTAATTAACTTGAATATGTGACGTCAATGATTTGAGTCAACTCGATATGGATTGCTATATGTTTAAATGCAGGAAAATCGGTTTTATACCTAAATGTAAAATTGTGGAATTTTTCCAAGTGCATTGCCGTTTTTGCTTTGTGCGAACTTCTGTAAGATGACGAAGGTTAACTAACTTTGATATGTTAAGCTAATGATTTGAAACAACTTGATATGGATTTTTAAATGTACATATGCAAGAAAGTCGGTTTTATACCTAAATGTAAAGTTGTGGAATTTTTTCCAAATGCACTCGGGGTTTTTTCTTTATGCCAACTTCTGTATGATGAAGAAAGCTAATTAACTTTAATATGTGAAATTAATAATTTGAAGCAACTTGATATGGATTTCTAAATGTGTATAAGCAAGAAAGTCGGTTTTATACTTAAATGATAAATTGTGGAATTTTTCCAAATGCACTGCCGTTTTGGCTTTATGCCAACTTCTGTAATATGACGAAGGTTAATTAACTTTAGTATGTGACGTTAATGATTTGAAGCAACTTGATATGAATTTCTAAATGTTTAAATGCAGGAAAATCGGTTTTATTCCTAAATGTAAAATTGTGGAATTTTCCCAAATGCACTGCCGTTATGGCTTTCTGCCAACTTTAGTAAGATGAAGAAAGTTAATTAACTTTAGTATGTGAAGCTAATGATTTGAAGAAACATCATATGGATTTCTAAATGTGTACATGCAAGCAAATCGGTTTTATACCTAAATGAAAAGTTCTGGAATTTTTCCAAATGCACTGCCGTGTTGGCTTTATGCCAACCTCTGTGAGATGGAGAAGGTAAATTAACTTTAATATATGAAGTCAACGATTTGAAGCAACTTCATATGTATTTCTAAATGTGTACATGCAAGATAATAGGTTTTTTTACCTTAATGTAAAATTGTGGAATTTTTCCATATGCTCTGCCGTTATGGCTTCATGCCAACTTTAGTAAGATGAAGAGAGTTAATTAACTTTAATTTGTGAATTTAATAATTTGAAACAACTTGATATGGACTTCTAAATGTGTATATGCAAGAAAGTCGGTTTTATACCTAAGTGTAAAATTAGGGAATTTTTTCCAAATGCACTGCCGTTATGGCTTTATGCCAACTTTAGTAAGATGAAGATAGTTAATTAATTTTAATATGTAAAGCTAATGATTTGAAGAAACATCATATGGATTTCTAAATGTGTACATGCAAGCAAATCGGTTTTATACCTAATTGAAAAGTTCTGGAATTTTTCCAAATGCACTGCCGTGTTGGCTTTATGCCAACCTCTGTGAGATGGAGAAGGTAAATTAACTTTAATATATGAAGTCAACGATTTGAAGAAACATCATATGGATTTCTAAATGTGTACTTGCAAGCAAAATCGGTTTTATACCTAAATGAAAAGTTCTGGAATTTTTCCAAATGCACTGCCGTGTTGGCTTTATGCCAACCTCTGTGAGACGGAGAAGGTAAATTAACTTTAATATATGAAGTCAACGATTTGAAGCAACTTCATATGGATTTCTAAATGTGTACATGCAAGATAATAGGTTTTTTACCTTAATGTAAAATTGTGGAATTTTTCCATATGCTCTGCCGTTATGGCTTCATGCCAACTTTAGTAAGATGAAGAGAGTTAATTAACTTTAATTTGTGAATTTAATAATTTGAAACAACTTGATATGGACTTCTAAATGTGTATATGCAAGAAAGTCGGTTTTATACCTAAGTGTAAAATTAGGGAATTTTTTCCAAATGCACTGCCGTTATGGCTTTATGCCAACTTTAGTAAGATGAAGATAGTTAATTAATTTTAATATGTAAAGCTAATGATTTGAAGAAACATCATATGGATTTCTAAATGTGTACATGCAAGCAAATCGGTTTTATACCTAATTGAAAAGTTCTGGAATTTTTCCAAATGCACTGCCGTGTTGGCTTTATGCCAACCTCTGTGAGATGGAGAAGGTAAATTAACTTTAATATGTATATGAAGTCAACGATTTGAAGCAACTGCATATGTATTTCTAAATGTGTACATGCAAGATAATAGGTTTTATACCTTAATGTAAAATTGTGGAATTTTTCCATATGCTCTGCCGTTATGGCTTCATGCCAACTTTGGTAAGATGAAGAAAGTTAATTAACTTTAATTAGTGAATTTAATGATTTGAAGCAACTTGATATGGATTTCTAAATGTGTACATGCAAGAAAGTCGGTTTTAGACCTAAATGTAAAATTATGGCATTTTTCCAAATTTGGCCTTATGTCAACTTCTGTAAGATGAAGAAAGTTAATTAACTTTAATTAGTGAATTTAATAATTTGAAACAACTTGATATAGATTTCTAATTGTGTACAGACAAGAGAGCCGGTTTTATACCTAAATGTAAATATATGGAATTTTTTCCAAATGCACTGCCGTTTTGGCTTTATGCCAACTTTAGTGAGATGAAGAAAGTTAATTAACTTTAATTAGTGAATTTAATAATTTGAAACAACTTGGTATGGATTTCTAAATGTGTAAATGCCAGAAAATCGATTTTATACTAAATGCAAAATTGTGGAATTTTTCCAAATGCACTGCCGTTTTGGCTTTATGCGAACTTCTGTAAGATGGCGAAGGTTAATTAACTTGAATATGTGACGATAATGATTTGAATCAACTCGATATGGATTGCTAAATGTTTTAATGCAGGAAAATCGGTTTTATACCTAAATATAAAATTGTGGAATTTTTCCATATGCTCTGCCGTTATGGCTTTATGCCAACTTTAGTAAGATGAAGAAAGTTAATTAACTTTAATATGTGAAGCTAATGATTTGAAGCAACTTGATATGGATTTCTAAATGTGTACATGCAAGAAAGTCGGTTTTATACTTAAGTGTAAAATTATGGAATTTTTTTCAAATGCACTGCCGTTTTGGCTTTATGCCAACTTTAGTAAGATGAAGAAAGTTAATTAACTTTAGTATGTGACGTTAATGATTTGAAGCAACTTGATATGAATTTCTAAATGTTTAAATGCAGGAAAATCGGTTTTATACCTAAATGTAAAATTGTGGAATTTTTCCAAATGCACTGCCGTT
>NW_024393832.1:0-17307 GCF_016617805.1 Bactrocera tryoni
TATAAAACCGATTTTCTTGCATATACACATTTGGCAATCCATATCAAGTTGCTTCAAATTATTAAATTCCCATTCAAGTTAATTAACTTTCTTCATTTTACCGAAATTGGCATAAAGCCAAAACGGCAGTGCATTTGGAAAATTCCAGAATTTCACATTTAGGTATAAAACTAACTTTCTTGCATGTACACAGTTAGAAATCCATATCAAGTTGCTTCAAATTATTAAATTCCCATATTCAAGTTAATTAACTTTCTTCATTTTACCGAAACGGCAGTGCATTTGGAAAATTCCAGAACTTCACATTTAGGTATAAAACTGAATTTCTTGCATAAAAACTTTTAGAAATACTTATAAAGTTGCTTTAAATCATCAACTTCATATATTAAAATTAACTTACCTTCTTCATCTTACCAAAGTTGAAATAAAGCCATAACGGCAATGCATTTGGAAAAATTCCAGAATTTTACATTTAGGTATAAAACCGATTTTCTTGCATGTACACATTTAGAAATCCATATCAAGTTGCTTCAAATTATTAAATTCCCATATTCAAGTTAACTAACTTTCTTCATTTTACCGAAATTGGCATAAAGCCAAAACGGCAGTGCATTTGGAAAACTCAAGAATTTTACATTTAGGTATAAAACCGATTTTCTTGCATTTACACATTTGGCAATCCATATCAAGTTGCTTCAAATTATTAAATTCCCATATTCAATTTAATTAACTTTCTTCATTTTACCGAAATTGGCATAAAGCCAAAACGGCAGTGCATTTGGAAAATTCCCGAATTTCACATTTAGGTATAAAACTGACTTTCTCAAAAAACTCAAGAAGTTACCATTTAGGTATAAAAACGATTTTCTTGCATATACACATTTGGCAATCCATATCAAGTTGCTTCAAATTATTAAATTCCCATATTCAAGTTAATTAACTTTCTTCATTTTACCGAAATTGGCATAAAGCCAAAACGGCAGTGCATTTGGAAAATTCCACAATTTCATATTTAGGTATAAAACTGACTTTCTTGCATGCACACATTTAGAAATCCATATCAAGTTGCTTCAAATCATTAGCTTCACATATTAAAGTTAATTAACTTTCTTCATTTTACCGAAATTGGCATAAAGCCAAAACGGCAGTACATTTGGAAAATTCCAGAATTTCACATTTAGGTATAAAACTGACTTTCTTGCATAAACACTTTAAGAAATACTTATAAAGTTGCTTCAAATCATTAACTTCATATATTAAATTTAATTTACCTACTTCATCTTACCAAAGTTGACATAAAGCCATAACGGCAGTGCACTTGGAAAAATTCCAGAATTTTACATTTAGGTATAAAACCGATTTTCGTGCATGTACACATTTAGAAATCCATATCAAGTTGCTTAAAATTATTAAATTCCCATATTCAAGCTAAATAACTTTCTTCATTTTACCGAAATTGGCATAAAGCCAAAACGGCAGTGCATTTGGAAAATTCCAGAATCTTATATTTAGGTATAAAACTGACTTTCTTGCATGTACACATTTATAAATCCATATCAAGTTGCTTCTAATTATTAAATTCACATATTAAAGTTAATTAATCTTCTTCATCTTACCGAAATTGGCATAAAGCCAAAACGGCAGTGCATTTGGAAAATTCCAGAATTTCACATTTAGGTATAAAACTAACTTTCTTGCATGTACACATTTAGAAATCCATATCAAGTTGCTTCAAATTATTAAATTCCCATATTCAAGCTAATTAACTTTCTTCATTTTACCAAAATTGACATAAAGCCGAAACGGCAGTGCATTTGGAAAATTCCAGAATTTCACATTTAGGTATAAAACTGACTTTCTTGCATAAAAACTTTTAGAAATACTTATAAAGTTGCTTTAAATCATCAACTTCATATATTAAAATTAACTTACCTTCTTCATCTTACCAAAGTTGAAATAAAGCCATAACGGCAATGCATTTGGAAAAATTCCAGAATTTTACATTTAGGTATAAAACCGATTTTCTTGCATGTACACATTTAGAAATCCATATCAAGTTGCTTCAAATTATTAAATTCCCATATTCAAGTTAACTTAACTTTCTTCATTTTACCGAAATTGGCATAAAGCCAAAACGGCAGTGCATTTGGAAAATTCCAGAATTTCACATTTAGGTATAAAACCGATTTTCTTGCATGTACACATTTAGAAATCCATATCAAGTTGCTTCAAATTATTAAATTCCCATATTCAATTTAATTAACTTTCTTCATTTTACCGAAATTGGCATAAAGCCAAAACGGCAGTGCATTTGGAAAATTCCCGAATTTCACATTTAGGTATAAAACTGACTTTCTCAAAAAACTCAAGAAGTTACCATTTAGGTATAAAAACGATTTTCTTGCATATACACATTTGGCAATCCATATCAAGTTGCTTCAAATTATTAAATTCCCATATTCAAGTTAATTAACTTTCTTCATTTTACCGAAATTGGCATAAAGCCAAAACGGCAGTGCATTTGGAAAATTCCACAATTTCATATTTAGGTATAAAACTGACTTTCTTGCATGTACACATTTAGAAATCCATATCAAGTTGCTTCAAATTATTAAATTCCCATATTCAAGTTTATTAACTTTCTTCATTTTACCGAAATTGGCATAAAGCCAAAACGGCAGTACATTTGGAAAATTCCAGAATTTCACATTTAGGTATAAAACTGACTTTCTTGCATAAACACTTTAAGAAATACTTATAAAGTTGCTTCAAATCATTAACTTCATATATTAAATTTAATTTACCTACTTCATCTTACCAAAGTTGACATAAAGCCATAACGGCAGTGCACTTGGAAAAATTCCAGAATTTTACATTTAGGTATAAAACCGATTTTCGTGCATGTACACATTTAGAAATCCATATCAAGTTGCTTCAAATTATTAAATTCCCATATTCAAGTTAATTAATTTTTTTCATTTTATCGAAATTGGCATAAAGCCAAAACGGCAGTGCATTTTGATAAATTCCATAATTTCACATTTAGGTATAAAACTGACTTTCTTGCATGTACACATTTAGAAATCCATATCAAGTTGCTTCAAATCATTAAATTCACATATTAAAGTTAATTAATCTTCTTCATCTTACCGAAATTGTCATAAAGCCAAAACGGCAGTGCATTTGGAAAACTCAAGAATTTTACATTTAGGTATAAATTCGATTTTCTTGCATATACACATTTGGCAATCCATATCGAGTGGATTCAAATCATTAGCTTCACATATTAAAGTTAATTAACTTTCTTCATTTTACCGAAATTGGCATAAAGCCAAAACGGCAGTGCATTTGGAAAATTCCAGAATTTCACATTTAGGTATAAAACTGACTTTCTTGCATGCACACATTTAGAAATCCATATCAAGTTGCTTCAAATTATTAAATTCACATATTAAAGTTAGTTAATCTTCTTCATCTTACCGAAATTTGCATAAAGCCAAAACGGCAGTGCATTTGGAAAACTCAAGAATTTTACATTTAGGTATAAAAACGATTTTCTTGCATATACACATTTGGCAATCCATATCAAGTTGCTTCAAATTATTAAATTCCCATATTCAATTTAATTAACTTTCTTCATTTTACCGAAATTGGCATAAAGTCAAAACGGCAGTGCATTTGGAAAATTCCAGAATTTCACATTTAGGTATAAAACTGACTTTCTTGCATGCACACATTTAGAAATCCATATCAAGTTGCTTCAAATTATTAAATTCACATATTAAAGTTAGTTAATCTTTTTCATCTTACCGAAATTGGCATAAAGCCAAAACGGCAGTGCATTTGGAAAACTCAAGAATTTTACATTTAGGTATAAAACGATTTTCTTGCATATACACATTTGGCAATCCATATCAAGTTGCTTCAAATTATTAAATTCCCATATTCAAGTTAATTAACTTTCTTCATTTTACCGAAATTGGCATAAAGCCAAAACGGCAGTGCATTTGGAAAATTCCACAATTTCACATTTAGGTATAAAACTAACTTTCTTGCATGTACACAGTTAGAAATCCATATCAAGTTGCTTCAAATTATTAAATTCCCATATTCAAGTTAATTAACTTTCTTCATTTTACCGAAACGGCAGTGCATTTGGAAAATTCCAGAACTTCACATTTAGGTATAAAACTGAATTTCTTGCATAAAAACTTTTAGAAATACTTATAAAGTTGCTTTAAATCATCAACTTCATATATTAAAATTAACTTACCTTCTTCATCTTACCAAAGTTGACATAAAGCCATAACGGCAATGCATTTGGAAAAATTCCAGAATTTTACATTTAGGTATAAAACCGATTTTCTTGCATGTACACATTTAGAAATCCATATCAAGTTGCTTCAAATTATTAAATACCCATATTCAAGTCAACTAACTTTCTTCATTTTACCGAAATTGGCATAAAGCCAAAACGGCAGTGCATTTGGAAAACTCAAAAATTTTACATTTAGGTATAAAACCGATTTTCTTGCATTTACACATTTGGCAATCCATATCAAGTTGCTTCAAATTATTAAATTCCCATATTCAATTTAATTAACTTTCTTCATTTTACCGAAATTGGCATAAAGCCAAAACGGCAGTGCATTTGGAAAATTCCCGAATTTCACATTTAGGTATAAAACTGACTTTCTTGCATGCACACGTTTAGAAATCCATATCAAGTTGCTTCAAATTATTAAATTCACATATTAAAGTTAGTTAATCTTCTTCATCTTACCGAAATTGGCATAAAGCCAAAACGGCAGCGCATTTGGAAAACTCAAGAAGTTTACATTTAGGTATAAAAACGATTTTCTTGCATATACACATTTGGCAATCCATATCAAGTTGCTTCAAATTTATAAATTCCCATATTCAAGTTAATTAACTTTCTTCATTTTACCGAAATTGGCATAAAGCCAAAACGGCAGTGCATTTGGAAAATTCCAGAATTTCATATTTAGGTATAAAACTGACTTTCTTGCATGCACACATTTAGAAATCCATATCAAGTTGCTTCAAATTATTAAATTCACATATTAAAGTTAATTAATCTTCTTCATCTTACCGAAATTGGCATAAAGCCAAGACGGCAGTGCATTTGGAAAACTCAAGAATTGTACAATTAGGTATAAAACCGATTTTCTTGCATATACACATTTGGCAATCCATATCAAGTTGCTTCAAAGTATTAAATTCCCATATTCAAGTTATTTAACTTTCTTCATTTTACCGAAATTGGCATAAAGCCAAAACGGCAGTGCATTTGGAAAATTCCAGAATTTCACATTTAGGTATAAAACTAATTTTCTTGCATGTACACATTTAGAAGTCCATATCAAGTTGCTTCAAATTATTAAATTCCCATATTCAAGTTAATTAACTTTCTTCATTTTACCGAAACGGCAGTGCATTTGGAAAATTCCAGAATTTCACATTTAGGTATAAAACTGACTTTCTTGCATAAAAACTTTTAGAAATACTTATAAAGTTGACTCAAATCATTGGCTTCACATATTAAAGTTATTTATCCTTCTTCATTTTACCGAAATTGGCATAAAGCCAAAACGGCTGTGCATTTGGAAAATTCCAGAATTTCACATTTAGGTATAAAACTGACTTTCTTGCGTGTACACATTTAGAATTCCATATCAAGTTGCTTCAAATTATTAAATTCACATATTAAAGTTAATAAATCTTCTTCATCTTGCCGAAATTGGCATAAAGCCAAAACGGCAGTGCATTTGGAAAAATTCCACAATTTTATATTTAGGTATAAAACTGATTTTCTTGCATATACACATTTGGCAATCCATATCGAGTGGAAAATTCCAAAATTTTACATTTAGGTATAAAACTAACTTTCTTGCATGTACACAGATAGAAATCCATATCAAGTTGCTTCAAATTATTAAATTCCCATATTCAAGTTAATTAACTTTCTTCATTTTACCGAAACGGCAGTGCATTTGGAAAATTCCAGAATTTCACGTTTAGGTATAAAACTGACTTTCTTGCATAAAAACTTTTAGAAATACTTATAAAGTTGCTTTAAATCATCAACTTCATATATTAAAGTTAATTTACCTTCTTCATCTTACCAAAGTTGACATAAAGCCATAAGGGCAATGCATTTGGAAAAATTCCAGAATTTTACATTTAGGTATAAAACCGATTTTCTTGTATGTACACATTTAGAAATCCATATCAAGTTGCTTCAAATCATTAGCTTAACAATTAAATTTAATTAACCCTCACAATCTTACTCAAGTTGACATAAGAACATAATGGCAGTGCATTTTGATAAATTCCATAATTTTACATTTAGGTATAAAACCGACTTTCTTGCATGTGCACAGTTAGAAATCCATATCAAGTTGCTTCAAATAATTAGCTTCACATATTAAAGTTAATTAACTTTCTTCATTTTACCGAAATTGGCATAAAGCCAAAACGGCAGAGCATTTGGAAAATTCCAGAATTTCACATTTAGGTATAAAACTGACTTTCTTGCATGTACACATTTAGAAATCCATACCAAGTTGCTTCAAATCATTAACTTCACATATTAAATTTAATTTACCTACTTCATCTTACCAAAGTTGACATAAAGCCATAACGGCAGTGCACTTGGAAAAATTCCAGAATTTTACATTTAGGTATAAAACCGATTTTCGTGCATGTACACATATAGAAATCCATATCAAGTTGCTTCAAATTATTAAATTCCCATATTCAAGTTAATTAACTTTCTTCATTTTACCGAAATTGGCATAAAGCCAAAACGGCAGTGCATTTGGAAAATTCCAAAATTTCACATTTAGGTATAAAACTGACTTTCTTGCATGTACACATTTAGAAATCCATATCAAGTTGCTTCAAATCATTAAATTCACATATTAAAGTTAATTAACCTTCTTCATCTTACCGAAATTGTCATAAAGCCAAAACGGCAGTGCATTTGGAAATTTCCAGAATTTCACATTTAAGTATAAATTCGATTTTCTTGCACATACACATTTGGCAATCCATATCAAGTTGCTTCAAATTATTAAATTCCCATATTCAATTTAATTAACTTTCTTCATTTTACCGAAATTGGCATAAAGCCAAAACGGCAGTGCATTTGGAAAATTCCAGAATTTCACATTTAGGTATAAAACTGACTTTCTTGCATGCCCACATTTAGAAATCCATATCAAGATGCTTGAAATTATTAAATTCACATATTAAAGTTAGTTAATCTTCTTCATCTTACCGAAATTGGCATAAAGCCAAAACGGCAGTGCATTTGGAAAACTCAAGAATTTTACATTTAGGTATAAAAACGATTTTCTTGCATATACACATTTGGCAATCCATATCAAGTTGCTTCAAATTATTAAATTCCCATATTCAATTTAATTAACTTTCTTCATTTTACCGAAATTGGCATAAAGTCAAAACGGCAGTGCATTTGGAAAATTCCAGAATTTCACATTTAGGTATAAAACTGACTTTCTTGCATGCACACATTTAGAAATCCATATCAAGTTGCTTCAAATTATTAAATTCACATATTAAAGTTAATTAATCTTCTTCATCTTACCGAAATTGGCATAAAGCCAAAACGGCAGTGCATTTGGAAAACTCAAGAATTTTACATTTAGGTATAAAACGATTTTCTTGCATATACACATTTGGCAATCCATATCAAGTTGCTTCAAATTATTAAATTCCCATATTCAAGTTAATTAACTTTCTTCATTTTACCGAAATTGGCATAAAGCCAAAACGGCAGTGCATTTGGAAAATTCCAGAATTTTACATTTAGGTATAAAACCGATTTTCTTGCATGTACACATTTAGAAATCCATATCAAGTTGCTTCAAATTATTAAATTCCCATATTCAAGTTAACTAACTTTCTTCATTTTACCGAAATTGGCATAAAGCCAAAACGGCAGTGCATTTGGAAAACTCAAGAATTTTACATTTAGGTATAAAACCGATTTTCTTGCATTTACACATTTGGCAATCCATATCAAGTTGCTTCAAATTATTAAATTCCCATATTCAATTTAATTAACTTTCTTCATTTTACCGAAATTGGCATAAAGCCAAAACGGCAGTGCATTTGGAAAATTCCCGAATTTCACATTTAGGTATAAAACTGACTTTCTCAAAAAACTCAAGAAGTTACCATTTAGGTATAAAAACGATTTTCTTGCATATACACATTTGGCAATCCATATCAAGTTGCTTCAAATTATTAAATTCCCATATTCAAGTTAATTAACTTTCTTCATTTTACCGAAATTGGCATAAAGCCAAAACGGCAGTGCATTTGGAAAATTCCACAATTTCATATTTAGGTATAAAACTGACTTTCTTGCATGCACACATTTAGAAATCCATATCAAGTTGCTTCAAATTATTAAATTCACATATTAAAGTTAATTAACTTTCTTCATTTTACCGAAATTGGCATAAAGCCAAAACGGCAGTACATTTGGAAAATTCCAGAATTTCACATTTAGGTATAAAACTGACTTTCTTGCATAAACACTTTAAGAAATACTTATAAAGTTGCTTCAAATCATTAACTTCATATATTAAATTTAATTTACCTACTTCATCTTACCAAAGTTGACATAAAGCCATAACGGCAGTGCACTTGGAAAAATTCCAGAATTTTACATTTAGGTATAAAACCGATTTTCGTGCATGTACACATTTAGAAATCCATATCAAGTTGCTTCAAATTATTAAATTCCCATATTCAAGTTAATTAATTTTTTTCATTTTATCGAAATTGGCATAAAGCCAAAACGGCAGTGCATTTTGATAAATTCCATAATTTCACATTTAGGTATAAAACTGACTTTCTTGCATGTACACATTTAGAAATCCATATCAAGTTGCTTCAAATCATTAAATTCACATATTAAAGTTAATTAACCTTCTTCATCTTACCGAAATTGTCATAAAGCCAAAACGGCAGTGCATTTGGAAAACTCAAGAATTTTACATTTAGGTATAAATTCGATTTTCTTGCACATACACATTTGGCAATCCATATCAAGTTGCTTCAAATTATTAAATTCCCATATTCAATTTAATTAACTTTCTTCATTTTACCGAAATTGGCATAAAGCCAAAACGGCAGTGCATTTGGAAAATTCCCGAATTTTACATTTAGGTATAAAACGACTTTCTTGCATGCACACATTTAGAAATCCATATCAAGTTGGTTCAAATCATTAGCTTAACATATTAAAGTTATTTAACCTTCGCCATCTTACAGAAGTTGGCATAAAGCAAAAACGGCAGTGCATTTGGAAAAATTCCACAATTTTACATTTAGGTATAAAACCGATTTTCTTGCATATATACATTTGGCAATCTATGTCGAATGGCTTCAAATCATTAGCTTTCATATTAAAGTTAATTAACGTTCTTCATCTTACAGAAGTTAACATAAAGCCAAAACGGCAATGCATTTGGAAAAATTCTACAATTTTACATTTAAGTATAAAACCGATTTTCTTGCATATACACAATTGGTAATCTATGTCGAATGGCTTCAAATCATTAGCCTCACATATTAAAGTTAATTAACCTTCTTCATCTTAAAGAAGTTGGCATAAAGCCATAACGGCAGTGCATGTGGAAAAATTCCATAATTTTACATTTAAGTATAAAACCGATTTCCTTGCATATACACATTTGGCAATCTATGTCGAATGGCTTCAAATCATTAGCTTCACATATTAAAGTTAGTTAACCTCCTTTATCTTAACGAAGTTGGCATAAAACCAAAACGACAGTAAATTTGGAAAAATTCCACAATTTTACATTTAGGTATAAAACCGATTTTCTTGCATATACAATCTATGTCGAATGGCTTCAAATCATTAGCTTCACATATTAAAGTTAATTAACGTTCTTCATCTTACGGAGGTTAACATAAAGCCAAAACGGCAATGCATTTCTAAAAATTCCACAATTTTACATTTAAGTATAAAACCGATTTTCTTGCATATACACATTTGGCAATCTATGTCGAATGGCTTCAAATCATTAGCTTCACATATTAAAGTTAATTAACCTTCTTCATCTTACAGAAGTTGGCATAAAGCCATAACGGCAGTGCATGTGGAAAAATTCCATAATTTTACATTTAGGTATAGAATTGACTATATTGCATTTAAATATTTAGCAATACATATCGAGTTGATTCAAATCATTAACGTCACATATTCAAGTTAATTAACCTTCGTCATCTTACAGATGTTGGCATAAAGCCATAACGGCAGTGCATTTGGAAAAATTCCATAATTTTACATTTAGGTATAGAACCGACTTTCTTGCATTTAAACATTTAGCAACACATATCGAGTTGATTCAAATCATTAACGTCACATATTCAAGTTATTTAACCTTCGTCATCTTACAGATGTTGGCATAAAGCCATAACGGCAGTGCATTTGGAAAAATTCCATAATTTTACATTTAGGTATAAAACCGATTTTCTTGCATATACACATTTGGCAATCTATGTCGAATGGCTTCAAATCATTAGCTTTCATATTAAAGTTAATTAACGTTCTTCATCTTACAGAAGTTAACATAAAGCCAAAACGGCAATGCATTTGGAAAAATTCCACAATTTCACATTTAAGTATAAAACCGATTTTATTGCATATACACATTTGGCAATCTATGTCGAATGGCTTCAAATCATTAGCTTCACATATTAAAGTTAATCATCCTTCTTCATCTTAAAGAAGTTGGCATAAAACCAAAACGACAGTAAATTTGGAAAAATTCCACAATTTAACATTTAGGTATAAAACCGACTTTCTTGCATGTACACATTTAGAAATCCATATCAAGTGTCTTCAAATTATTAAATTCACATATTCAAGTTAATAACCCTTCGTCATCTTACAGAAGTTGGCATAAAGCCATAACGGCAGTGCATTTGGAAAAATTCCACAATTTTACATTTAGGTATAAAACCGATTTTTCTGCATTTAAATATTTAGCAATCCATATCGAGTTGATTCAAGTCATTAACGTCACATATTCAAGTTAAACATAAAACCAAAACGAGAGTGCATTTGAAAAAATTCCAAAATTCTACATTTAGGGATAAAACCGATTTTCCAGCATATACACATTTGGCAATCTATGTCGAATGGCTTCAAATCATTAACTTCACATATTAAAGTTAATTAACCTTCGTCATCTTACAGAAGTTGGCACAAAGCCAAAACGGCAGTGCATTCCGAAAAATTTCAGAATTTTACATTTATGTATAAAACCGATTTTCTTGCATGTACACATTTAGAAATCCATATCAAGTTGCTTAAAATCATTAACTTCACATATTAAAGTTAATTAACTTTCTTCATATTACTAAAGTTGGCATAAAGCCATAACGACAGTGCATTTGGAAAAATTCCACAATCTTACATTTAGGTATAAATCCGATTTTCCAGCATATACACATTTAGAAACCCACAACGATTTCCTTTAAATCAGTAGCTTCACATAATAAAGTTAATTAACCCCCATCATCTTACTCAAGTTGACATAAGACCATAACGGCAGTGCGTTTGGAAAAAATTCCATAATTTCACAAAAAGGTATAAAACCGACTTTCTTGCATATACACATTTGGCAATATATGACGAATGGCTTCAAATCATTAGCTTCACATTTTAAAGTTAATTAACCCCCTTCATCTTACAGAAGTTAACATAAAGCCAAAACGGCAGTGCATTTGAAAAATTCCAGACATTTACATTTAGGTATAAAACCGACTTTCTTGCATGTACACTAGGGTGATTCAAAAAAAATTTATTTATTTTTTTTTCAATTGGTACTCGCGAAAATAGGTTCCTAGACACCTCTAAGAAAGCCTCTCCAAATATGTGTTTTTAATTGTAACGGGAAGGTCCTCCGCCTATCGGTTTTTTATTTTTTCTTATTATCAGATAGAAAAATTTATATCTCGCTTCCAACTTCTTGAAAAAATATCTTGTTAATGAGGTTTTGTAGGAAATTGAATGCTCTAAAATATGGTCTCTTAAGATTTTTTCGTAAACCCAACCTTTTAAAAGATATTAACGGTTGAAATTTGACTATTTTTGGAAAAATTCTTTATTTCTTATTAATTTTATAACTCAATGAAAAAAAATTATTATGAATGCTGAAACACATAGTTTTGTAAGAAATTTACTGCATTATAAAAATTGTCTACTATGATTTTTCGATTAAGTTAAGCGTTTTCGAGATATTCATCGCCAAACTACAATGCATATTAGGGTGAATCAAATAATTTTTTTTTTTTCGTTTGGTACTCTGAAAAACAGGTTCCTAGACACCTCTAAGAAAACGTCTCCAAAAATCTATTCATAATAATTTTTTTTCATTGAGTTATAAAATTCATAAGAAATAAAAAAATTTCCCAAAAATAATCAAACTTTAACTGTTCATATCTTTTAAACAGTTGGGTTTACGAAAAAATCATAAGAGACCATATTTTAGAGCATTCAATTTCCTACAAAACCTACATAACAAGATATTTTTTCAAGTAGCTGGAAGCGAGATATAAATTTTTCTATCTGATAATAAGAAAAAATAGAAAACCGTTAGGCGGAGGACCTTCCCGTTACAATTAAAAACTCATATTTGGAGAGGCTTTCTTAGAGGTGTCTAGGAACCTATTTTTGTGAGAACCAAAAAAATTTTTTTTTGAAACACCCTAATGTACACATTTAGAAATCCATATTAATTTGCCTCAAATCATAAGCTTAACATATTAAAGGAAATTAGCCTTCTTCATCTTGCAGAAGTTGGCATAAAACCAAAACGACAGTGCATTTGGAAAAATTCCACAACTTTACATTTAAGTATAAAACCGATTTTCTTGCATATACACATTTGGCAATCTAAGTCGAATGGCTGCAAATCATTAGCTTCACATATTAAAGTTAATTAACCTTCTTCGTCTTACAGAAGTTAACATAAAGTCAAAACGGCAGTGCATTTGGAAAATTCCAGACATTTACATTTAGGCATAAAACCGATTTTCCTGCATATACACATTTGGCAATCCATGCCAAGTTGCTTCAAATCATCATCTTCACATATTAAAGTTAATTAACCTTCGTCATCTTACAGAAGTTGGCACAAAGCCAAAACGGCAGTGCATTTCGAAAAATTTCAGAATTTTACATTTATGTATAAAACCGATTTTCTTGCATGTACACATTTAGAAATCCATATCAAGTTGCCTCAAATATTTAGCTTAATATATTAAAGTTAACTAACCTTCGTCATCTTACAGAAGTTGGCATAAATCAAAACGGCAGTACATTTGGAAAAATTCCACAATTTTACATTTAGGTATACAACCGATTTTCTTGCACATACCCATTTAGAAATCCACAACGCAATGCTTTAAATCATAAAGTTCACATATTAAAGCTAATTAACCCCCATCATCTCACTAAAGTTGACATAAGATCATAACGGCAGTGCATATGGAAAAATATTTTATTTAGGTATAAAACCGATTTTCTTGCATTTAAATATTTAGCAATCCATATCGAGTTGATTCAAGTCATTAACGTCACATATTGAAGTTAATTAACCTTTGTCATCTTACAGAAGTTGGCATAAAACCAAAACGGCAGTGCATTTCGAAAATCTTCAGAATTTTACATTTAGGTATAAAACCGATTTTCTTGCATATACACCTTTAGAAATCCACAACGAATTGCCTCAAATAATTAGCATAACATATTAAAGTTAATTAACTTTCTTCATCTTACAGAAGTTGGCATAAAACCAAAACGACAGTGCATTTGGAAAAATTCCACGATTTTACTTTTAGGTATAAAACCGATTTTCCTGCATACACACATTTAGAAATTTATGTCAAGTTGCTTCAAATCATTAGCTTCAGATACTAAGGTAAATTAACCCTCACCATCTTACTCAAGTTGACATAAAGCCATAACGGCAGTGCATTTGGAAAAATTTCAGAATTTTACATTTAGGCATAAAACCGATTTTCTTGCACATACCCATTTAGAAATCCACAACGCAATGCTTTAAATCATAAAGTTCACATATTAAAGCTAATTAACCCCCATCATCTCACTAAAGTTGACATAAGATCATAACGGCAGTGCATTTGGAAAAATTTATTATTTAGGTATAAAACCGATTTTCTTGCATTTAAATATTTAGAAATCCATATCGAGTTGATTTAAATCATTAACGTCTCATATTTAAATTAATTAACCTTCGACATCTTACAGAAGTTGGCATAAAGCCAAAACGGCAGTACATTTGGAAAAATTCCACAATTTTACATTTAAGTATAAAACCGATTTTCTTGCATATACACATTTGGCAATCTACATATATCGAATGGCTTCAAATCATTAGCTTCACATATTAAAGTTAGTTAACCTCCTTCATCTTACAGAACTTAACATAAAGCCAAAACGGCAGTGCATTTGGAAAATTCCAGACATTTACCTTTAGGTATAAAACCGATTTTCTTGCATGTACACATTTAGAAATCCTTATTTATTTGCCGCAAATCATAAGCTTAACATATTAAAGTTAATTAGCCTTCTTCATCTTACAGATGTTGGCATAAAGCCAAAACGGCAGTGCATTTCGAAAAATTTCAGAATTTTACATTTAGGTATAAAACCGATTATTTTGCATATACACATTTAGAAATCCCTATCAAGTTGCCTCAAATCATTAGCTTAACATATTAAAGTTAATTAACCTTCTTCATCTTACAGAAGTTGGCATAAAGCCAAAAGGGCAGTGCATTTGGAAAAATTCCACAATTTAACATTTAGGTATAAAACCGATTTTCTTGCATATACACATTTGGCAATCCACAACGATCTGCCTCAAATCATAAGCTTCACATATTAAAGTTAATTAACCCCCATTATCTTACTCAAGTATAAAACTGATTTTCCCGCATTTAAACATTTAGCAATCCTAATCGAGTTGACTCAAATCAATAACTTTACTTAGTAAAGTTAATTAACCTTCGTCATCTTACTCAAGTTGACATAAGACCATAACGGCAGTGCATTTGGAAAAAATTCCATAATTTCACATTAAGGTATAAAAGCGACTTTCTTGCATGTACACATTTAGAAATCCACATCAAGTAGCTTTAAATTATTAAATTCACATATTAAAGTTAATTAACTGTCTTCGTCTTACTAAAGTTGGCATAAAGCCATAACGGCAGTGCATTTGGAAAAATTCCACAATTTTACTTTTAGGTATACAACCGAATTTCCTGCATACACACATTTAGAAATTTATGTCAAGTTGCTTCAAATCATTAGCTTCAAATACTAAGGTAAATTAACCCTCACCATCTTACTCAAGTTGACATAAAGCCATAACGGCAGTGCATTTGGAAAAATTTCAGAATTTTACATTTAGGCATAAAACCGATTTTCTTGCACATACCCATTTAGAAATCCACAAAGCAATGCTTTAAATCATAAAGTTCACATATTAAAGCCAATTAACCCCCATCATCTCACTAAAGTTGACATAAGACCATAACGGCAGTGCATTTGGAAAAATTTAATATTTAGGTATATAACCGATTTTCCTGCATGTACACATTTAGAAATCTACACCGAATTGCTTTAAATCATTAGCTTCACATATTAAAGTTAATTAACCTTCATCGTTTTACTCAAGTTGACATAAGACCATAACGGCAGTGCATTGGGAAAAATTACAGAATTTTACATTTAGGTATAAAACCGATTTTCCTGCATTTAAACATTTAGCTATCCACATCGAGTTGATTCAAATCATTAACGTCACATATTCAAGTTAATTAACCTTCGCCATCTTACAGAAGTGCGCATACAGCCAAAACGGTAGTGCATTTCTCTTGCCAACAGGGGCTACTTTGGACTGAGTGGGCAATTGAGAAGCAAAGTCCTCTCTCGACAAACAAAAACCAAACTCTATAAGTCACTCATAATTCCCGTCCTGCTGTATGGTGCAGAGTCTTGGACGATGTCAACAACGGATGAGTCGACGTTGCGAGTTTTCGAGAGAAAAGTTCTGCGAAGATTTATGGTCCTTTGCGCGTTAGCCACGGCGAATACCGCATTCGATGGAACGATGAGCTGTACGAGATATACGACGACATCGACATAGTTCAGCGAATTAAAAGACAGCGGCTACGCTGGCTAGGTCATGTTGTCCAGATGGACGAAAACACTCCAGCTCTGAAAATATTCGAAGCAGTACCCGCCGGGGGAAGAAGAGGAAGAGGAAGACCTCCACTCCGTTGGAAGGACCAAGTGGAGAAGGACCTGGCTTCGCTTGGAATATCCAATTGGCGCCACGTAGCGAAAAGAAGAAACGACTGGCGCGCTGTTGTTAACTCGGCTATAATCGCTTAAGCGGTTTCTACGCCAATCAAGAAGAAGAAGACACATTTAGAAATCCATATCTATTTGCCTCAAATCATAAGCTTAACATATTAAAGTTAATTAACCTTCTTCATCTTACAGAAGTTTACATAAAGCCAAAACGGCAGTGCATTTGGAAAATTCCAGATATTTACATTTAGGTATAAAACCGATTTTCATGCATGTACACATTTAGAAATCCATATCAAGTTGCCTCAAATCATAAGCTTAACATATTAAAGTTAATTAATCTTCTTCATCTTACTGAAGTTGGCATAAAGCTAAAACGGCAGTGCATTTGGAAATTTCAGAATTTTACATTTAGGTATAAAACCGATTTTCTTGCATATACACATTTCGAAATCCACAACGCAATGCTTTAAATCATAAGCTTTACATATTAAAGCTAATTAACCCCCATCATCTCACTAACGTTGGCATAAAACCATAACGGCAGTGCATTTGAAAAAATTCCACAATTTGACATTTATGTAGGTATACAACCGATTTTCCTGCGTACGCACACTTAGAAATCCATGTCAAGTTGCTTAAAATCATTAACTTCACATATAAAAGTTAATTAACCCTCATCATATTACTCAAGTTGGCATAAAACCATAACGGCAGTGCATTTGGATAAATTCCATAATTTCACATAAAGGTATAAAACCGACTTTCTTGCATGTACACATTTAGCAGTCCATATCGTGTTGATTCAAATTCTTAAGTTCACATATTAAAGTTAATTAACTTTCTTCATATTACTAAAGTTGGCATAAAGC
>NW_024393833.1:0-5879 GCF_016617805.1 Bactrocera tryoni
AAATCCATATCAAGTTGTCTCAAATCATTAGCTTCACATATTAAAGTTAATTAACCCTCTACATCTTACTCAAGTTGACATAATGATATAACTGCAGTGCATTTGGAAAAATTACAGAGTTTTACATTTAGGTATAAAACCGATTTTTTTGCATGTACACATTAAGAAATCCATATCAAGTTGTCTCAAATCATTAGCTTCACATATTAAAGTTAATTAACCCTCTACATCTTACTCAAGTTGACATAATGCTATAACTGCAGTGCATGTGGAAAAATTACAGAGTTTTACATTTAGGTATAAAACCGATTTTTTTGCATGTACACATTAAGAAATCCATATCAAAATGTCTCAAATCATTAGCTTCACATATTAAAGTTAATTAACCCTCTACATCTTACTCAAGTTGACATAATGATATAACGGCAGTGCATTTGGAAAAATTACAGAGTTTTACATTTAGGTATAAAACCGATTTTTTTGCATGTACACATTAAAAAATCCATATCAAGTTGTCTCAAATCATTAGCTTCACATATTAAAGTTAATTAACCCTCTACATCTTACTCAAGTTGACATAATGCTATAACTGCAGTGAATTTGGAAAAATTACAGAGTTTTACATTTAGGTATAAAACCGATTTTTTTTGCATGTACACATTAAGAAATCCATATCAAGTTGTCTCAAATCATTAGCTTCACATATTAAAGTTAATTAACCCTCTACATCTTACTCAAGTTGACATAATGATATAACGGCAGTGCATTTGGAAAAATTACAGAGTTTTACATTTAGGTATAAAACCGTTTTTCTAGCATGTACACATTAAGAAATCCATATCAAGTTGCTTCAAATCATTAGCTTCACATATTAAAGTTAAATAACCCTCTACATCTTACTCAAGTTGACATAATGCTAAAACGGCAGTGCATATGGAAAACTGGAGAATTTTATATTTAGGTATAAAACCGATTTTCTTGCATATACACATTTAGAAATCCATATCAAGTTGCTTCAATTAATTAGCTTCACATATTAAAGTTAAATAACCTTCTCAATCTTACTGAAGTTGTCATAAAGCCAAAACCGCAGTGCATTTGGAAAAAATCCAGAATTTTACATTTAGTTACAAAACCGATTTTCTTGCATATACACATTTAGAAAGCCATATCAAGTTACTTCAAATCATTAGCTTCACATATTAAAGTTAATTAACCCTCTACATCTTACTCAAATTGACATAATGCTTTAACGGCAGTGCATTTGGAAAATTCCAGAATTCAACATTTTGGTACAAAACCGATTTTCTTGCATGTACACGGTTAGAAATCCACATCAAGTTTCCTCAAATCATTAGCTTCACATATTAAAGTTAATTAACCCTCTACATCTTACTCAAGTTGACATAATGCTATAACTGCAATGCATTTGGAAAAATTACAGAATTTTACAATTCGGTGTAAAACCGATTTTCTTGCATATACACATTTAGAAATCCACAACGAATTGCCTCAAATCAATAGCTTAACATATTAAAGTTTATTAACCTTCTTCATCTTACAGAAGTTGGCATAAAGTTAAAACGTAGGTGCATTTGGAAAATTCCAGAATTTTACATTTTAGGTATAAAACCGATTTTCTTGCATGTACACATTTAGAAATCCATATTAATATGTCTCAAATCATAAGCTTCACATATTAAACTTAATTAACCCTCTACATCTTACTCAAGTTGACATAATGCCACAACGGCAGGCCATTTGGAAAAATTACAGAATTTTACGTTTAGGTATAAAACCGATTTTCTTGCATGTACTCATTTCGAAATCCATATCAAGTTGCTTCAAATCATTAGCTTCACATTTTAAAGTTTATTAACCCTCTACATCTTACTCAAGTTGACACAATGCTATAACTGCAATGCATTTGGAAAAATTACAGAACTTTACATTTAGGTGTAAAACCGATTTTCTTGCATGTACACATTTAGAACTTCATATCAAGTTGCCTCAAATCATTAGCTTCACATATTAAAGTTACTTAACCCTCTTCATCTTACTGAAGTTGGCATAAATTTAAAACGGCAGTGCATTTGGAAAATTCCATAATTTTACATTTAGGTATAAAACCGATTTTCTTGCATGTACACATTTAGACATAATGCTATAACGGCAGTGCATTTGGAAAAATTACAGAATTTTACATTTAGGTGAAAAACCGATTTTCTTGCATGTACACGGTTAGAAATCCACATCAAGTTTCCTCAAATCATTAGCTTCACATATTAAAGTTAATTAACCCTCTACATCTTACTCAAGTTGACATATTGCTATAACTGCAATGCATTTGGAAAAATTACAGAATTTTACATTTAGGTGTAAAACCGATTTTCTTGCATATACACATTTAGAAATCCACAACGAATTGCCTCAAATCAATAGCTTAACATATTAAAGTTTATTAACCTTCTTCATCTTACAGAAGTTGGCATAAAGTTAAAACGGTGGTGCATTTGGATGCTATAACGGCAGTGCATTTGGAAAAATTACAGAGTTTTACATTTAGGTATAAAACCGATTTTCTTGCATGTACACATTTAGAAATCCACATTAAGTTTCCTCAAATCATTAGCTTCACATATTAAAGTTAATTAACAGTCTACATCTTACTCAAGTTGACATATTGCTATAACTGCAATGCATTTGGAAAAATTACAGAATTTTACATTTAGGTGTAAAACCGATTTTCTTTCATATACACATTTAGAAATCCACAACGAATTGCCTCAAATCAATAGCTTAACATATTAAAGTTTATTAACCCTCTTCATCTTACAGAAGTTGGCATAAAGTTAAACGGAGGTGCATTTGGAAAATTCCAGAATTTTACATTTATGTATAAAACCGATTTTTTTGCATGTACACATTAAGAAATCCATATCAAGTTGTCTCAAATCATTAGCTTCACATATTAAAGTTAATTAACCCTCTACATCTTACTCAAGTTGACATAGTGCTATAACGGCAGTGCATTTGGAAAAATTACAGAGTTTTACATTTAGGTATAAAACCGATTTTCTTGCATGTACACATTAAGAAATCCATATCAAGTTGCTTCAAATCATTAGCTTCACATATTAAAGTTAAATAACCCTCTCCATCTTACTCAAGTTGACATAATGCTAAAACGGCAGTGCATATGGAAAACTGGAGAATTTTATATTTAGGAATAAAACCGATTTTCTAGCATATACACATTCAGAAATCCATATCAAGTTGCTTCAATTAATTAGCTTCACATATTAAAGTTAATTAACCTTCTTCATCTTACTGAAGTTAGCATAAAACCAAAACGACAGCGCATTTGGAGAAATTCCACAATTTTACATTAAGGTATAAAAGCGATTCCCTTTACATCTTACTCAAGTTGACATAATGCTATAACGGCAGTGCATTTGGAAAAATTACAGAGTTTTACATTTAGGTATAAAACCGATTTTCTTGCATGTACACATTTAGAAATCCATATCAATTTGTCTCAAATCATAAGCTTCACATATTAAACTTAATTAACCCTCTACATCTTACTCAAGTTGACATAATGCCACAACGGCAGTGCATTTGGAAAAAGTACAGAATTTTACGTTTAGGTATAAAACCGATTTTCTTGCATGTACTCATTTCGAAATCCATATCAAGTTGCTTCAAATCATTAGCTTCACATATTAAAGTTAATTAACCCTCCACATCTTACTTAAGTAGCCTTAATGCTATAGCGGCAGTGCATTTGGAAAAATTACAGAATTTTACATTTAGGAGTAAAACCGATTTTCTTGCATGTACACATTTAGAACTCCATATCAAGTTGCCTCAAATAATTAACTTCACATATTAAAGTTAATTAACCCTCTTCATCTTACTGAAGTTGGCATAAAGTTAAAACGGCAGCGCATTTGGAAAATTCCATAATTTTACATTTAGGTATAAAACCGATTTCCTTGCATGTACACATTTAGACATAATGCTATAACGGCAGTGCATTTGGAAAAATTACAGAATTTTACATTTAGGTGTGAAACCGATTTTCTTGCATGTACACGGTTAGAAATCCACATCAAGTTTCCTCAGACCATTAGCTTCACATTTTAAAGTTAATTTACCCTCTTCATCTTACTGAAGTTGGCATAAGGTTAAAACGGCAGTGTATTTGGAAAATGCCAGAATTTTACATTTAGGTATAAAACCGATTTTCTTGCATGTACTTATTAAGAAATCCAAATCAAGTTGCTTCAAATCATTAGCTTCACATATTAAAGTTAATTAACCCTCTACATCTTACTCAAGTTGACATAATGCTATAACGGCAGTGTATTTGGAAAATGCCAGAGTTTTACATTTAGGTATAAAACCGATTTTATTGCGTGTACACATTTAGAAAGCCATATCAAGTTGCCTCAAATCATTAGCTTCACATATTAAAGTTAATTAACCTTCTTCATCTTACTGAAGTTGGCATAAAGCCAAAACGGCAGTGCATTTGGAAAATTCCAGAATTTTACATTTAGGTATAAAACCGACTTTCTTGCATGTATACGGTTAGAAATCCATATTAAGTTGCTTCAATTCATTAGCTTCACATATTAAAGTTAAATAACCCTCTACATCTTACTCAAGTTGACATAATGCTATAACGGCAGTGCATATGGAAAACTGGAGAATTTTATATTTGGGTAAAAAACCGATTATCTTGCATATATACATTTAGAAATCCATATCAAGTTGCTTCAATTAATTAGTTTCACATATTAAAGTTAAATAACTTTCTCCATCTTACTGAAGTTGTCATAAAGCCAAAACGGCAGTGCATATGGAGAAATTCCACAATTTTACATTAAGGTATAAAAGCGATTCCCTTTACATCTTACTCAAGTTGACATAATGCTATAACGGCAGTGCATTTGGAAAAATTACAGAGTTTTACATTTAGGTATAAAACCGATTTTCTTGCATGTACACATTTAGAAATCCATATCAATTTGTCTCAAATCATTAGCTTCACATATTAAAGTTAATTAACCCTCTACATCATACTCAAGTTGACATATTGCTATAACTGCAATGCATTTGGAAAAATTACAGAATTTTACATTTAGGTGTAAAACCGATTTTCTTGCATATACACGTTTAGAAATCCACAACGAATTGCCTCAAATCAATAGCTTAACATATTAAAGTTTATTAACCCTCTTCATCTTACAGAAGTTGGCATAAAGTTAAAACGGAGGTGCATTTGGAAAATTCCAGAATTTTACATTTATGTATAAAACCGATTTTTTTGCATGTACACATTACGAAATCCATATCAAGTTGTCTCAAATCATTAGCTTCACATATTAAAGTTAATTAACCCTCTACATCTTACTCAAGTTGACATAATGCTATAACGGCAGTGCATTTGGAAAAATTACAGAGTTTTACATTTAGGTATAAAACCGATTTTCTTGCATGTACACATTAAGAAATCCATATCAAGTTGCTTCAAATCATTAGCTTCACATATTAAAGTTAAATAACCCTCTCCATCTTACTCAAGTTGACATAATGCTAAAACGGCAGTGCATATGGAAAACTGGAGAATTTTATATTTAGGAATAAAACCGATTTTCTTGCATATACACATTCAGAAATCCATATCAAGTTGCTTCAATTAATTAGCTTCACATATTAAAGTTAATTAACCTTCTTCTTCTAACTGAAGTTAGCATAAAACCAAAACGACAGCGTATTTGGAGAAATTCCACAATTTGACATTAAGGTATAAAAGCGATTCCCTTTACATCTTACTCAAGTTGACATAATGCTATAACGGCAGTGCATTT
>NW_024393834.1:0-11645 GCF_016617805.1 Bactrocera tryoni
AGTTGACATAAAGCCATAACGGCAGTGCATTTGGAAGAATTCGACAATTTTATATTCAGGTATAAGGTCGATTTTCTTGTATATACACATCTAGCAGTCGATGTTGGGTTGCTTTAAATCAGGAATTTAACATAATTAAGTTAGTTTACTTTCGTCATCTTACTGAAGTTGACATAAAGCCATAACGGCAGTGCATTTGGAAGATTTTGACATTCTTATATTCAGGTATAAAGTCGATTTTCTTGTATATACACATTTAGCAGTCGATATTGAGTTGCTTTAAATCATTAATTTAACATAATTAAGTTTGTTTACTTTCTTCAGCTTACTGAAGTTGACATAAAGCCATAACGGCAGCGCATTTGGAAGAATTCGACAATTTTGTATTCAGGTATAAGGTCGATTTTCTTGTATATACACATCTAGCAGTCGATGTTGGGTTGCTTTAATTCAGTAATTTAACATAATTTAGTTAGTTTACTTTCGTCATCTTACTGAAGTTGACATAAAGCCATAACGGCAGTGCAATTGGAAGAATTCGACATTCTTATATTAAGGTATAAAGTTGATTTTTTTGTATATACACATTTAGCAGTCGATATTGAGTTGCTTTAAATCATTAATTTAACATAATTAAGTTTGTTTACTTTCTTCACCTTACTGAAGTTGACATAAAGCCATAACGGCAGCGCATTTGGAAGAATTCGACAATTTTATATGCAGGTATAAAGTTGATTTTCTTGTATATACACATTTTGCAATCGATATTGAGTTGCTTCAATTCATTATTTTGATATACTTAAGTTAATTATCCTACTTCATCTTCCTGAGGTTGACGTAAAGCCATAATGGCAGTGCATTTGGAAGAAACAGATAATCTTATATACAGGTATAGAGTCGATTTTCTTGTATATATTCAGATATAAATTCGATTTTCTTGTATAAACACATTTAGCAGTCGATATTGAATTGTCTTAAATCATTAATTTAACATAATAACGGCAGCGCAATTGGAAGATATCGCCAATCTTATATTCAGATATAAAGTCGACTATCTTGTGGGTACACATTTAGCAATCGATACTGAGTTGCTGCAAATCATTAGTTTAACATATTTAAGTTAATTAACCTTCTTCGTCTTCCTGAAGTTGACATAAAACCATAACGACAGTGCAGTGTAAAGATTTCGACAATCTGATATTCAGTTATAAAGTCGATTTTCTTGCATATACACATTTAGCTATGATATTGCTTCAAATCATTACTTAAACATATTTAAATTAATTAGCCTTCTTTATCTTACTGAAGTTGGCATAAAGCCATAACGGCAGTGCACTTGTAAAACTTCGAGAATCTTATATTCAGGTATAAAGTCTATTTTCTTGTATAAACACATTAAGCAGCCGATATTGAGTGGCTTTAGATCATTAATTTAACATATTTGAGTTAATTAACCTTCTCCATATTACCGAAATTTGCATAAGCCGTTACGGCAGTGCATTTGGAAGAATTCGACATTCTTATATTCAGGTATAAAGTCGATGTTCTTGTATATACACATTTAGCAGTCGATATTGAATAGCTTTAAATCATTATTTTAACATGCTTAAGTTAATTAACCTTCTTCATCTTCCTGAAGTTGACATAAAGCCATAACGGCAATGCAGTTGAAAGAATTCGACAATTTTATATTCAGGTATAATGTATATCTTCTTGTGTATACACATTTAGCAGTCGATATTGGGTTGCTTCAAATCATTATTTTAACATACTTAAGATAATTAACTTTCTTCATCTTACTGAAGTTGACACTATGCCATAACGGCAATGCAGTTGGAAGACATCGACAATCTTATGTTCAGGCATAAAATCGATTTTCTTGTATATACACATTTAGCAGTCAATATTGAATTGCCTTAAATCATTAATTTAACATATTTAAGTTAATTATGTTTCTTCATCTTACTGAAGTTGACATAAAGCCATAACGGCAGTGCATTTGGAAGAATTCGATATTCTTATATTCAGGTATAAAGTCGATGTTCTTCTATATGCACATTTAGCAGTCGATATTGAATTACCTTAAATCATTACTTTAACATATTTAAGTTAATTATTCTTATTCATCTTAATGAAATTGACATAAAGCCATACCGGCAGTGCATTTGGAAGAATTCGACATTCTTATATTCAAGTATAAAGTCGATGTTCTTGTAAATACACATTTAGCAGTCGATATTGAATTGCCTTAAATCATTAATTTAACATAAATAAATTAATTTACTTTCTTCATCTCACTGATGTTGACATAAAGCCATAACGCCAGCGCATTTGGAAGAATTCGGCAATCCTATATTCAGGTATAAAGTCGATTTTCTTGTATATACACCTTTAGCAGTCGATATTGGGTTGCTTCAAATCATTATTTTAACATACTTAAGTTAATTAACTTTTTCATCTTACTGAAGTTGACATAATAATGGCAGCGCAATTGGCGCCACGTAGCGAAAAGAAGAAACGACTGGCGCGCTGTTGTTAACTCGGCTATAATCGTGTAAACGGTGTCTGCGACAAATAAGAAGAAGAAGAAGAAAGTCGATTTTCTTGCATATACACATTTAGCTATGATATTGCTTCAAATCATTACTTAAACATATTTAAATTTATTAGCCTTCTTTATCTTACTGAAGTTTGCATTAAGCCATAACGGCAGCGTATTTGGAAGAACTCGACAATCTTATATTCAGGTATAATGTCTATTTTCTTCTATATGCACATTTAGCAGTTGATATTGAATAGCCTTAAATCATTAATTTAACATATTTAAGTTAATTAACTTTCTTCGATTTTTTTCGAAGTCGATTTTCTTGTATATACATATTTAGCAATGATATCGAGTTGCTTCAAATCATTACTTCAACACATTTAAATTAATTAGCCTTCTTCTTCTTACTGTAGTTGGCACAAAGGCATAACGGCAGCGCATTTGGAAGAATTCGACAATTTTATATTCAGGTAAAAAGTCGGTTTTCTTGTATACACACATTTAGCAGTCAATATTGAGTTGCTTCAAATCATTTCTTTGACATACTTAAGTCAATTAACTTCTTCATCTTCCTGAAGTTGACATAAAGCCATAACGGCAATGCAGTTGAAAGAATTCGACAATCTTATATTCAGGTATAATGTATATTTTCTTGTATATACACATTTAGCAGTCGATATTGGGTTGCTTGAAATCACTATTTTAACATACTTAAGTTAATTAACTTTCTTTATCTTACTGAAGTTGACATTATGCCATAACGGCCGTGCATTTGGAAGAATTCGACAATCTTATATTCAGGTATAAAATCGATTTTCTTGTATATACACATTTAGCAGTCAATATTGAATTGCCTTAAATCATTAATTTAACATATTTAAGTTAATTATGTTTCTTCATCTTACTGAAGTTGACATAAAGCCATAACGGCAGTGCATTTGTAAAGAATTCGATATTCTTATATTCAGGTATAAAGTCGATGTTCTTCTATATGCACATTTAGCAGTCGATATTGAATTACCTTAAGTCATTACTTTAACATATTTAAGTTAATTATTCTTATTCATCTTAATGAAATTGACATAAAGCCATAACGGCAGTGCATTTGGAAGAATTCGACATTCTTATATTCAAGTATAAAGTCGATGTTCTTGTAAATACACATTTAGCAGTCGATATTGAATTGCCTTAAATCATTAATTTAACATAAATAAATTAATTTACATTCTTCATCTCACTGATGTTGACATAAGGCCATAACGCCAGCGCATTTGGAAGAATTCGGCAATCCTATATTCAGGTATAAAGTCGATTTTGTTGTATAAACACATTAAGCAGCCGATATTGAGTGGCTTTAAAACATTAATTTAACATATATGGGTTAATTAACCTTCTTCATATTACTGAAGTTGGCATAAAGCGATAACGGCAGCGTATTTGGAAGAATTCGACAATCTTATATTCAGGTATAATGTCTAATTTCTTGTATATATGTACACATCTAGCAGTCGATTTTGGGTTGCTTTAAATCATTATTTTAACATACTTAAGTTAATTAAAGTTCTTCATCTTCCTGAAGTTGACATAAAGCCATAACAGCAATGCAGTTGGAAGAAACCGACAATCTTATGTTCAAGTATAAAGTCGACTTTCTTGTGTATACACATTAAGCAATCAATATGGAGTTGCTTCAAATCATTTATTTAACATATTTAAGTTAATTAACTTTCTTCATCTTACTGAAGTTGACATTATGTCATAACGGCAGTGCATTTGGAAGAACTCGACATTGTTATATTCAGCTATAATGTCTATTTTCTTGTATATACACATTTAGCAGTCGATATTGAATTGCCTTAAATCATTAGTTTAACATATTTGAGTTAATTAACCTTCATCTTATCTTACTGAAGTTGACATATAGCAATAACGGCAGTGCATTTGAAAGAATTGGACATTCTTATATTCAGGTATAAAGTCGATGTTCTTGTATACACACATTTAGCAGTCGATATTGATTTGCTATAAATCATTAATTTAACATGCTTAAGTTAATTAACCTTCTTCATCTTCCTGAAGTTGACATAAAACCATAACGGCAGTGCAGTTGAAAGAATTCGACAATCTGATGTTCAGTTGTAAAGTCTCCTGTCATCAAACAAACAGTCGTCGCACTCGCGACTTGGCTCTCACGTCACTGTTGACAGTCATAACTTTGAAGTTGTAGATAATTTCGTCAATTTAGGAACCAGTATTAACACCACCAACAATGTCAGCCTGGAAATCCAACGCAGGATTGCTCTTGCCAACAGGTGCTACTTCGGACTGAGTAGGCAATTGAAAGTAAAGTCCTCTCTCGACGAACAAAAGCTAAACTCTATAAGTCGCTCATAATTCCCGTCCTGCTAAATGGTGCAGAGGCTTGGGCGATGACAGCAACCGATGAGTCGACGTTACGAGTTTTCGAGAGAAAAATTCTGCGAAAGATTTATGGTCCTTTGCGCATTGGCCGCGGCGAATATCGCATTCGATGGAACGATAAGCTGTACGAGATATACGACGACATTAGTTCAGCGAATTAAAAGACAGCGGCTACTCTGGCTAGGTCGTGTTGTCCGGATGGATGAAAACACTCCAGCTCTGAAAGTATTCGACGCAGTACCCGCCGGGGGAAGCAGAGGAAGAGGAAGACCTCCACTCCGTTGGAAGGACCAAGTGGAGAAGGACCTGGCTTCGCTTGGAATATTCAATTGGCGCCACGTAGCGAAAAGAAGAAACGACTGGCGCGCTGTTGTTAACTCGGCTATAATCGTGTAAGCGGTGTCTGCGACAAATAAGAAGAAGACGAAGAAAGTCGATTTTCTTGCATATACACATTTAGCTATGATATTGCTTCAAATCATTACTTAAACATATTTAAATTAATTAGCCTTCTTTATCTTACTGAAGTTGGCATAAAGCCATAACGGCAGTACACTTGTAAAACTTCGAGAATCTTATATACATGTATAAAGTCTATTTTCTAGTATAAACACATTAAGCAGCCGATATTGAGTGGCTTGAAATCATTAATTTAACATATTTGAGTTAATTAACCTTCTCCATATTACTGAAGTTTGCATAAAGCCATAACGGCAGCGTATTTAGAAGAATTCGACAATCTTATATTCAGGTATAATGTCTATTTTCTTGTATATACACATCTAGCAGTCGATATTGGGTTACTTCAAATCATTATTTTAACATACTTAAGTCAATTAACCTTCTTCATCTTCCTGAAGTTGACATAACGTCATAACGGCAATGCAGCTGGAAGAAATCGACAATCTTATGTTCATGTATAAAGTCTATTTTCTTGTATAAACACATTAAGCAGCCGATATTGAGTGGCTTTAAGCCATTAATTTAACATATTTGAGTTGATTAACCTTCTCCATATTACTGAAGTTTGCATAAAGGCATAACGGCAGCGCATTTGGAAGAATTCGACAATTTTATATTCAGGTAAAAAGTCGATTTTCTTGTATACACACATTTAGCAGTCAATATTGAGTTGCTTCAAATCATTATTTTAACATACTTAAGTCAATTAACTTCTTCATCTTCCTGAAGTTGACATAAAGCCATAACGGCAATGCAGTTGAAAGAATTCGACAATCTTATATTCAGGTATAAAATCGATTTTCTTGTATATACACATTTAGCAGTCAATATTGAATTGCCTTAAATCATTAATTTAACATATTTAAGTTAATTATGTTTCTTCATCTTACTGAAGTTGACATAAAGCCATAACGGCAGTGCATTTGGAAGAATTCGATATTCTTATATTCAGGTATAAAGTCGATGTTCTTCTATATGCACATTTAGCAGTCGATATTGAATTGCCTTAAATCATTACTTTAACATATTTAAGTTAATTATTCTTATTCATCTTAATGAAATTGACATAAAGCCATAACGGCAGTGCATTTGGAAGAATTTGACATTCTTATATTCAAGTATAAAGTCGATGTTCTTGTATATACACATTTAGCAGTCGATATTGAATTGCTTTAAATCATTAATTTAACATAAATAAATTAATTTACTTTCTTCATCTCACTGATGTTGACATAAAGCCATAACGCCAGCGCATTTGGAAGAATTCGGCAATCCTATATTCAGGTATAAAGTCGATTTTCTTGTATATACACCTTTAGCAGTCGATATTGGGTTGCTTCAAATCATTATTTTAACATACTTAAGTTAATTAACTTTTTCATCTTACTGAAGTTGACATAAAGCCATAACGGCAGTGCATTTGGAAGAATTCGACATTCTTATATTCAGGTATAAAGTCGATTTTCTTGTATATACACATTTAGCAGTCGATATTGATTTGCTTCAAATCATTATTTTGACATACTTAAGTTAATTAACATTCTTCACTCTCCTGAAGTTGACATAAAGCCATAACGGCAATGCAGTTGGAAGAAATCGACAATTTTGTGCTCAGGTATAAAGTCGACTTTCTTGTGTGTACACATTTAGTAATCGATACTGAGTTGCTGCAAATCATTAGTTTAACATATTTTAGTAAATTAGCTATCTTCATCTTACTGAAGTTGACATAAAGCCATAATGGCAGTGCATTTGGAAGAATCAGATATTCTTATATACAGGTATAGAGTCGATTTTCTTGTATATACACATTTAGCAGTCGATATTGAATTGCCTTAAATCGTTAATTTAACATATCGGCAATCTTATATTCAGATATAAAGTCGACTTTCTTGTGTGTACACATTTAGCAATCGATACTGAGTTGCTGCAAATCATTATTTTAACATATTTAAGTTAATTAATCTTCTTCAGCTAACTAAATTGGGCATAAAGCCATAACGGCAGCGTATTGGGAAGAATTCAGCAATCTTTTATTGAGGTGTACATCTATTTTCGTGTATATACACATTTAGCAGTCGATATTGATTTGCTATAAATCATTAATTTAACATACTTAAGTTAATTAACCTTCTTCATCTTCCTGAAGTTGACATAAAACCATAACGGCAGTGCAGTTGAAAGAATTCGACAATCTGATATTCAGTTATAAAGTCTCCTGTCATCAAACAAACAGTCGTCGCACTCGCGACTTGGCTCTCACGTCACTGTTGACAGTCATAACTTTGAAGTTGTAGATAATTTCGTCTATTTAGGAACCAGCATTAACACCACTAATAATGTCAGCCTGGAAATCCAACGCAGGATTGCTCTTGCCAACAGGTTCTACTTCGGACTGAGTAGGCAATTGAAAAGTAAAGTCCTCTCTCGACGAACAAAAGCTAAACTCTATAAGTCGCTCAAAATTCCCGTCCTGCTATATGGTGCAGAGGCTTGGGCGATGACAGCAACCGATGAGTCGACGTTACGAGTTTTCGAGAGAAAAATTCTGCGAAAGATTTATGGTCCTTTGCGCATTGGCCGCGGCGAATATCGCATTCGATGGAACGATGAGCTGTACGAGATATACGACGACATTAGTTCAGCGAATTAAAAGACAGCGGCTACGCTGGCTAGGTCTGTTGTCCGGATGGATGAAAACACTCCAGCTCTGAAAGTATTCGACGCAGAACCCGCCGGGGGAAGCAGAGGAAGAGGAAGACCTCCACTCCGTTGGAAGGACCAAGTGGAGAAGGACCTGGCTTCGCTTGGAATATTCAATTGGCGCCACGTAGCGAAAAGAAGAAACGACTGGCGCGCTGTTGTTAACTCGGCTATAATCGTGTAAGCGGTGTCTGCGACAAATAAGAAGAAGAAGAAAAAAGTCGATTTTCTTGCATATACACATTTAGCTATGATATTGCTTCAAATCATTACTTAAACATATTTAAATTAATTAGCCTTCCTTATCTTACTGAAGTTGGCATAAAGCCATAACGGCAGTACACTTGTAAAACTTCGAGAATCTTATATTCATGTATAAAATCTATTTTCTTGTATAAACACATTAAGCAGCCGATATTGAAAGGCTTGAAATCATTAATTTAACATATTTGAGTTAATTAACCTTCTTCATATTAATGAAGTTTGCATAAAGCCATAACGGCAGCGTATTTGGAAGAATTCGACAATCTTATATTCAGGTATAATGTCTATTTTCTTGTATATACACATTTAGCAGTCGATATTGGGTTGCTTGAAATCATTATTTTAACATACTTAAGTTAATTAACTTTCTTTATCTTACTGAAGTTGACATTATGCCATAACGGCCGTGCATTTGGAAGAATTCGACAATCTTATATTCAGGTATAAACTCGATTTTCTTGTATATACACATTTAGCAGTCAATATTGAATTGCCTTAAATCATTAATTTAACATATTTAAGTTAATTATGTTTCTTCATCTTACTGAAGTTGACATAAAGCCATAACGGCAGTGCATTTGGAAGAATTCGATATTCTTATATTCAGGTATAAAGTCGATGTTCTTCTATATGCACATTTAGCAGTCGATATTGAATTACCTTAAATCATTACTTTAACATATTTAAGTTAATTATTCTTATTCATATTAATGAAATTGACATAAAGCCATAACGGCAGTGCATTTGGAAGAATTCGACATTCTTATATTCAAGTATAAAGTCGATGTTCTTGTAAATACACATTTAGAAGTCGATATTGAATTGCCTTAAATCATTAATTTAACATAAATAAATTAATTTACTTTCTTCATCTCACTGATGTTGACATAAAGCCATAACGCCAGCGCATTTGGAAGAATTCGGCAATCCTATATTCAGGTATAAAGTCGATTTTCTTGTATATACACCTTTAGCAGTCGATATTGGGTTGCTTCAAATCATTATTTTAACATACTTAAGTTAATTAACTTTTTCATCTTACTGAAGTTGACATAATAATGGCAGCGCAATTGGCGCCACGTAGCGAAAAGAAGAAACGACTGGCGCGCTGTTGTTAACTCGGCTATAATCGTGTAAACGGTGTCTGCGACAAATAAGAAGAAGAAGAAGAAAGTCGATTTTCTTGCATATACACATTTAGCTATGATATTGCTTCAAATCATTACTTAAACATATTTAAATTTATTAGCCTTCTTTATCTTACTGAAGTTTGCATAAAGCCATAACGGCAGCGTATTTGGAAGAACTCGACAATCTTATATTCAGGTATAATGTCTATTTTCTTGTATATACACATTTAGCAGTCGATATTGAATTGCCTTAAATCATTAGTTTAACATATTTGAGTTAATTAACCTTCTTCGTCTTACTGAAGTTGACATAAAGCAATAACGGCAGTGCATTTGAAAGAATTGGACATTCTTATATTCAGGTATAAAGTCGATGTTCTTCTATATGCACATTTAGCAGTTGATATTGAATAGCCTTAAATCATTAATTTAACATATTTAAGTTAATTAACTTTCTTCGATTTTTTTCGAAGTCGATTTTCTTGTATACACATATTTAGCAATGATATCGAGTTGCTTCAAATCATTACTTCAACACATTTAAATTAATTAGCCTTCTTCTTCTTACTGTAGTTGGCACAAAGGCATAACGGCAGCGCATTTGGAAGAATTCGACAATTTTATATTCAGGTAAAAAGTCGGTTTTCTTGTATACACACATTTAGCAGTCAATATTGAGTTGCTTCAAATCATTTCTTTGACATACTTAAGTCAATTAACTTCTTCATCTTCCTGAAGTTGACATAAAGCCATAACGGCAATGCAGTTGAAAGAATTCGACAATCTTATATTCAGGTATAATGTATATTTTCTTGTATATACACATTTAGCAGTCGATATTGGGTTGGTTGAAATCATTATTTTAACATACTTAAGTTAATTAACTTTCTTTATCTTACTGAAGTTGACATTATGCCATAACGGCCGTGCATTTGGAAGAATTCGACAATCTTATATTCAGGTATAAACTCGATTTTCTTGTATATACACATTTAGCAGTCAATATTGAATTGCCTTAAATCATTAATTTAACATATTTAAGTTAATTATGTTTCTTCATCTTACTGAAGTTGACATAAAGCCATAACGGCAGTGCATTTGAAAGAATTCGATATTCTTATATTCAGGTATAAAGTCGATGTTCTTCTATGTGCACATTTAGCAGTCGATATTGAATTACCTTAAGTCATTACTTTAACATATTTAAGTTAATTATTCTTATTCATCTTAATGAAATTGACATAAAGCCATAACGGCAGTGCATTTGGAAGAATTCGACATTCTTATATTCAAGTATAAAGTCGATGTTCTTGTAAATACACATTTAGCAGTCGATATTGAATTGCCTTAAATCATTAATTTAACATAAATAAATTAATTTACATTCTTCATCTCACTGATGTTGACATAAAGCCATAACGCCAGCGCATTTGGAAGAATTAGGCAATCCTATATTCAGGTATAAAGTCGATTTTGTTGTATATAAACATTTAGCTATGATATTGAGTTGCTTCAAATCATTATTTTAACATACTTAAATTAGTTAGCCTTCCTCATCGCACTGAAGTTGCCATAAAGCCGTAACGGCAGTGCACTTGTAATACTTCGAGAATCTTATACTCAGGTATAAAGTCTATTTTCTTGTATAAACACATTAAGCAGCCGATATTGAGTGGCTTTAAAACATTAATTTAACATATATGGGTTAATTAACCTTCTTTATCTTACTGAAGTTGACATTATGCCATAACGGCCGTGCATTTGGAAGAATTCGACAATCTTATATTCAGGTATAAAATCGATTTTCTTGTATATACACATTTAGCAGTCAATATTGAATTGCCTTAAATCATTATTTTAACATACTTAAGTTAATTAACTTTCTTCATCGTACTGAAGTTGACATTATGTCATAACGGCAGTGCATTTGGAAGAACTCGGCATTGTTATATTCAGCTATAATGTCTATTTTCTTGTATATACACATTTAGCAGTCGATATTGAATTGCCTTAAATCATTAGTTTAACATATTTGAGTTAATTAACCTTCTTCATCTTACTGAAGTTGACATAAAGCAATAACGGCAGTGCATTTGAAAGAATTGGACATTCTTATATTC
>NW_024393835.1:0-9760 GCF_016617805.1 Bactrocera tryoni
AAGAAAGTCGACTTTATACCTGAACATAAGATTGTTAATTTCTTCCAACTGCATTGTCGTTATGGCTTTATGTCAACTTCGGTAAGATGAAGAAGGCTAATTAACTTAAATATGGTAAATTAATGATTTAAAGTAATTCAATATCGAGTGCTAAATGTGTATATATAAGAAAATCGATTTTATACCTGAATATAAGAATGTCGAATTCTTCCAAATGCACTGCCGTTATGGCTTTATGTCAACTTCAGTAAGATGAAGAAACATAATAAACTTAAATATGTTAAATTAATGATTTAAGGCAATTCAATATCGACCGATAAATGTGTATACACAAGAAATTCGACTTTATACCTGAACATAAGATTGTCGATTTCTTCCAACTGAATTGCCTTTATGGCTTTATGTAAACATCGGTAAGATGAAGAAGGTTAATTAACTAAAATCTGTTAAAGTAATGATTTAAGGCAACTCAATATCGACTGCTAAATTTGCATATAGAAGAACATCGACTTTATACCTGAATATTAGAATGCCGAATTCTTCCAAATGCACTGCCGTTATGGCTTTATGTCAACTTCAGTAAGATGAAGAAACATAAATAACTTAAATATGTTAAAGTAATGATTTAAGGTAATTCAATATCGACTGCTACATTTGTATCTACAAGGAAATCGACTTTATACCTGAATATAAGAATGTCAAATTCATCCAAATGCACTGCCGTTATGGCTTTATGTCAACTCCGGTAAGATGAAGAAAGTTAATTAATTTAAATCTGTTAAAGTAATGATTTAAGGCAATTCAACATCGACTGCTAAATGTGCATATATAAGAACATCGACTTTATACCTGAATATAAGAATGTCGAGTTCTTCCAAATGCACTGCCGTTATGGCTTAACGTCGACTTCGGTAAGATGAAGAAGTTTAATTAACTTAAGTATGTTAAACTAATTATTTGAAGCAACTCAATATCGATTGCCACATTTGTAATCACAAGAAAGTCGACTTTATACCTGAACATAGGGTTGTTGATTTCTTCCAACTGCATTGCCGTTATGGCTTTATGTCAACTTCGGTAAGATGAAGAAGGTTAATTAACTAAAATCTGTTAAAGTAATGATTTAAGGCAATTCAACATCGACTGCTAAATGTGCATATAGAAGAAAAACGACTCTATACCTGAATATAAGAATGCCGAATTCTTCCAAATGCACTGCCGTTATGGCTTTATGTCAACTTCAGTAAGATGAAGAAACATAAATAACTTAAATTGTTAAAATAATGATTTAAGGTAATTCAATATCGACTGCTACATGTGTATATACAAGAAAATCGACTTTATACCTGAATATAAGATTGTCAAATTCATCCAAATGCACTGCCGTTATGGCCTTAAGTCAACTCTGGTAAGATGAAGAAAGTTAATTAACTTAAATCTGTTAAAGTAATGATTTAAAGCAACTCAATATCGACTGCTAAATGTGTATATACAAGAACATCGACTTTATACCTGAATATAAGAATGTCGAGTTCTTCCAAATGCACTGCCGTTATGGCTTAACGTCGACTTCGGTAAGATGAAGAAGTTTAATTAACTTAAGTATGTTAAACTAATTATTTGAAGCAACTCAATATCGATTGCCACATTTGTAATCACAAGAAAGTCGACTTTATACCTGAACATAAGGTTGTTGATGTCAACTTCGGTAAGATGAAGAAGGTTAATTAACTAAAATCTGTTATAGTAATGATTTAAGGCAATTCAACATCGACTGCTAAATGTGCATATAGAAGAAAATCGACTTTATACCTGAATATAAGAATGCCGAATTCTTCCAAATGCACTGCCGTTATGGCTTTATGTCAACTTCGGTAAGATGAGGAAGGTTAATTAACTTAAATATGTTAAATTAATGATTTGAAGCAACTCAATATCGACTGATAAATGTGTATATACAAGAAAATCGACTTTATACCTGAATATAAGAATGTCAAATTCTTCCAAATGCACTGCCGTTATAGCTTTATGTCAACTCCGGTAAGATGAAGAAAGTTAATTAATTTAAATCTGTTAAAGTAATGATTTAAGGCGATTCAACATCGACTGCTACATGTGCATATAGAAGAACATCGACTTTATACCTGAATATAAGAATACCGAAATCTTCCAAATGCACTGCCGTTATGGCTTTATGTCCACTTCAGTAAGATGAGGAAAGTTAATTAACTTAAATATGTTAAAGTAATGATTTAAGGCAATTCAACATCGACTGCTACATGTGCATATAGAAGAACATCGACTTTATACCTGAATGTAAGAATGTCGAATTCTTCCAAATGCACTGCCGTTATGGCTTTATATCCACTTCAGTAAGATGAGGAAAGTTAATTAACTTAAATATGTTAAATTAATGATTTAAGGCAATTCAGTATCGACTGCTAAATGTGTATATACAAGAACATCGACTTTATACCTGAATATAAGAATGTCGATTTCTTCCAACTGCACTGCCGTTATGGCTTTATGTCAACTCCGGTAAGATGAAGAAAGTTAATTAATTTAAATCTGTTAAAGTAATGATTTAAGGCAACTCAACATCGACTGCTACATTGGCATATAGAAGAACATCGACTTTATACCTGAATATAAGAATGCCGAAATCTTCCAAATGCACTGCCGTTATGGCTTTATGTCCACTTCAGTAAGATGAGGAAAGTTAACTAATTTAAATCTGTTAAAGTAATGATTTAAGGCAATTCAACATCGACTGCTACATGTGCATACAGAAGAACATCGACTTTATACCTGAATATAAGAATACCGAAATCTTCCAAATGCACTGCCGTTATGGCTTTATGTCCACTTCAGTAAGATGAGGAAAGTTAATTAACTTAAATATGTTAAATTAATGATTTAAGGCAATTCAGTATCGACTGCTAAATGTGTATATACAAGAAAATCGACTTTATACCTGAATATAAGAATGTCGATTTCTTCCAACTGCACTGCCGTTATGGCTTTATGTCAACTCCGGTAAGATGAAGAAAGTTAATTAATTTAAATCTGTTAAAGTAATGATTTAAGGCAATTCAACATCGTTTGCTACATGTGCATATAGAAGAACATCGACTTTATACCTGAATATAAGAATGCCGAAATCTTCCAAATGCACTGCCGTTATGGCTTTATGTCCACTCCAGTAAGATGAGGAAAGTTAATTAACTTAAATATGTTAAATTAATGATTTAAGGCAATTCAATATCGACTGCTAAATGTGCATATAGAAGAACATCGACTTCATACCTGAATATAAGAATGTCGAATTTTCCAAATGCACTGCCGTTATGGCTTTATGTCAACTTCGGTAAGGTGAAGAAGTTTAATTAACTTAAGTATGTTAAACTAATGATTTGAAGCAACTCAATATCGATTGCTAATTTGTAATCACAAGAAAGTCGGATTTATACCTGAACATAAGATTGTCGATTTCTTCCAACTGTATTGCCGTTATGGCTTCATGTCAACTTCGGTAAGATGAAGAAGGTTAATTAACTTAAATCTGTTAAAGTAATGATTTAAGGCAATTCAATATCGACTGCTAAATGTGTATACACAAGAAAGTCTACTTTATACCTGAACATAGGATTGTCGATTTCTTCCAACTGCATTGCCGTTATGGCTTCATGTTAATTTCGGTAAAATTAAGAAGGTCAATTAACTTAAATCTGTTAAAGTAATGATTTAAGGCAATTCAATATCGACAGCTAAATGTGCATATAAAAGAACATCGACTTCATACCTGAATATAAGAATGTCGAGTTCTTCCAAATGCACTGCCGTTATGGCTTTATGTCAACTTCAGTAAGATAAGGAAGGTTAATTAACTTAAATATGTTAAATTAATGATTTGAAGCAACCCAATATCGACTGACAAATGTGTATACACAAGAAAATCGACTTTATACCTGAATATAAGAATGTCAAATTTTTCCAAATGCACTGCCGTTATGGCTTTATGTCAACTTCTTTAAGGTGAAGAAGTTTAATTAACTTAAGTATGTTAAACTAATGATTTGAAGCAACTCAATATCGATTGCTAAATGTGTAATCACAAGAAAGTCGACTTTGTACCTGAACATAAGATTGTTCATTTCTTCTAACTGCATTGCCGTTATGGCTTTATGTCAACTCCGGTAAGATAAAGAAGGCTAATTAACTTATATATGGTAAATTAATGACTTAAAGCAACACAATATTGATTGCTTATTGCTTATACACAAGAAAGTCGACTTTACACCTGTATATAAGATTGTCAAATTTTTACAAATGCACTTCGGTAAGATGAAGAAGTTTAATTAACTTATATCTGTTAAAGAAATGATTTAAGGCAATTCAATATCGACTGCTAAATGTGCATATAGAAGAACATTGACTTTATACCTGAATATAAGAATGTCGAATTTTTCCAAATGCACTGCCGTTATAGCTTTATGTCAACTTCAGTAAGATGAGGAAGGTTAATTAACTTAAATATGTTAAATTAATGATTTAAAGCAACTCAATATCGACTGCTAAGTGTGTAAATACAAGAAAATCGACTTTCTACCTGAATATAAGAATGTAAAATTCTTCCAAATGCACTGCCGTTATGGCTTAATGTCAACTTCAGTAAGATGAGGAAGGTTAATTAACTTAAATATGTTATATTAATTATTTAAAGCAACTCAATATCGACTGATAAATGTGTATATACAAGAAAATTGAATCTATACCTGAATATAAGAATTTCGAATTCTTCCAAATGCACTGCCGTTATGGGTTTATGTCAACTTCGGTAAGGTGAAGAAGTTTAATTAACTTAAATATGTTAAATTAATGATTTAAGACAATTCCATATCGATTGCTAAGTGTGTATATACAAGAAAATCGACTTTATACCTGAATATAAGAATGTCAAATTCTTCCAAATGCATTTCCGTTATGGCTTTATGTCAACTCCGGTAAGATGAAGAAGGCTAATTAACTTAAATATGGTAAATTAATGATTTGAAGCAACTCAATATCGACTGATAAATGTGTATATACAAGAACATCGACTTTATACCTGAATATAAGAATGTCGAATTCTTCCAAATACACTGCCGTTATGGCTTTATATCAACTTTAGTAAGATGAAGAAAGTTAATTAACTTAAATATATTAAATAAATGATTTAAGGCAAGTCAGTATCGACTGCTAAATGTGTATATACAAGAACATCGACTTCATACCTGAATATAAAAATGTCGAATTATTCCAAATGCACTGCCGTTATGGCTTTATGTCAACTTCTGTAAGATTAAGGAGTGTAATTAAATTAAGTATGTTAAACTAATGATTTGAAGCAACTCAATATCAATTGCTAAATTTGTAATCACAAGAAAGTCGACTTTATACCTGAACATAAGATTGTTGATTTCTTTCAAGTGCATTTCGGTTATGGCTTTATGTCAACTCCGGTAAGATGAAGAAGGCTAATTAACTTAAATATGGTAAATTAATGATTTAAGGCAATTCAATATCGACTGCTAAATGTGTATATACAAGAACATCGACTTTATACCTGAATATAAGAATGCCGAATTTTTCTAAATGCACTGCCGTTATGGCTTTACGTCAACTTCGGTAAGATAAAGAAGGCTAATTAACTTAAATATGGTAAATTAATGATTTAAAGCAACTCAATATCGAATGATAAATGTGTATATACAAGAACATCGACTTTATACCTGAATATTAGAATGTCGAATTCTTCCAAATGCACTGCCGTTATGGCTTTATGTCAACTTCGGTAAGGTGAAGAAGTTTAATTAACTTAAGTATGTTAAACTAATGATTTGAAGCAACTCAATATCGATTGCTAATTTGGAATCACAAGAAAGTCGGATTTATACCTGAACATAAGATTGTCGATTTCTTCCAACTGCATTGCCGTTATGGCTTCATGTCAACTTCGGTAAGATGAAGGTTAATTAACTTAAATCTGTTAAAGTAATGATTTAAGGCAATTCAATATCGACTGCTAAATGTGTATACACAATAAAGTCGACTTTATACCTGAACATAGGATTGTCGATTTCTTCCAACTGCATTGCTGTTATGGCTTCATGTTAATTTCAGTAAAATTAAGAAGGTCAATTAACTTAAATCTGTTAAAGTAATGATTTAAGGCAATTCAATATCGACAGCTAAATGTGCATATAAAAGAACATCGACTTCATACCTGAATATAAGAATTTCGAATTCTTCCAAATGCACTGCCACTATGGCTTTATGTCAACTTCAGTAAGATAAGGAAGGTTAATTAACTTAAATATGTTAAATTAATGACTTGAAGCAACCCAATATCGACTGACAAATGTGTATATACAAGAAAATCGACTTTATACCTAAATATAAGAATGTCAAATTTTTCCAAATGCACTGCCGTTATGGCTTTATGTCAACTTCTGTAAGGTGAAGAAGTTTAATTAACTTAATTATGTTGAACAAATGATTTGAAGCAACTCAATATCGATTGCTAAATGTGTAATCACAAGAAAGTCGACTTTGTAGCTGAACATAAGATTGTTCATTTCTTCTAACTGCATTGCCGTTATGGCTTATGTTAACTCCGGTAAGATAAAGAAGGCTAATTAACTTATATATGGTAAATTAATGACTTAAAGCAACACAATATTGATTGCTTATTGCTTATACACAAGAAAGTCGACTTTATACCTGTATATAAGATTGTCAAATTTTTACAAATGCACTTCGGTAAGATGAAGAAGTTTAATTAACTTAAATCTGTTAAAGTAATGATTTAAGGCAATTCAATATCGACTGCTAAATGTGCATATAGAAGAACATTGACTTTATACCTGAATATAAGAATGTCGAATATTTCCAAATGCACTGCCGTTATGGCTTTATGTCAACTTCAGTAAGATGAGGAAGGTTAATTAACTTAAATATGTTAAATCAATGATTTGAAGCAACTCAATATCGACTGATAAATGCGTATATACAAGAAAAGTGAATCTATACCTGAATATAAGAATGTCGAATTCTTCCAAATGCACTGCCGTTATGGCTTTATGTCAACTTCGGTAAGATGAAGAAAGTTAATTAACTTAATTTTATTAAATTAATGATTTAAGGCAATTCAATATCGACTGCTAAATGTTAATATACAACAACATCGACTTTATACCTGAATGTAAGAATGTCAAATTCTTTCAAATGCACTGCCGTTATGGCTTTATGTCAACTTCAGTAAGATGAGGAAGGTTAATTAACTTAAATATGTTAAATTAATGATTCGAAGCAACTCAATATCGACTGATAAATGTGTATATACAAGAAACTCGACTTTATACCTGAATATAAGAATGTCAAATTCTTCCAAATGCACTGCCGTTATGACTTTATATCAACTTCAGTAAGATGAAAAAAGTTAATTAACTTAAATATATTAAATTAATGATTTAAGGCAATTCAATATCGACTGATAAATGTGTATATACAAGAACATCGACTTTATACCTGAATATAAGAATCTGTTAAAGTAATGATTTAAGGCAATTCAACATCGACTGCTACATGTGCATATAGAAGAACATCGAGTTTATACCTGAATATGAGAATGTCGAATTCTTCCAAATGCACTGCCGTTATGGCTTTATGTCAACTTCAGTAAGATGAGGAAGGATAATTAACTTAAATATGTTAAATTAATGATTTAAGACAATTCCATATCGACTGCTAAGTGTGTATATACAAGAAAATCGACTTTATACCTGATTGTAAGAATGTCGAATTCTTTCAAATGCACTGCCGTTACGGCTTTATGTCAACTTCAGTAAGATGAGGAAGGTTAATTAACTTAAATATGTTAAATTAATGATTTGAAGCAACTCAATATCGACTGATAAATGTGTATATACAAGAACATCGACTTTATACCTGAATATAAGAATGTCGAATATTTCCAAATGCACTGCCGTTATGGCTTTATGTCAACTTCAGTAAGATGAGGAAGGTTAATTATCTTAAATATGTTAAATTAATGATTTAAGACAATTCCATATCGACTGCTAAGTGTGTATATACAAAAAAATCGACTTTATACCTGAATATAAGAATGTCAAATTCTTCCAAATGCACTGCCGTTATGGCTTCATGTCAACTTCAGTAAGATGAAGAGGTGAATTAACTTAAAGATGTTAAATCAATGATTTGAAGCAACTTAATATCGACTGCTAAATGTGTATATACAAGAAAATCGACTTTATACCTGAATATAAGAATGTCGAATTCTTCCAAATGCACTGCCGTTATGGCTTTATGTCAACTTCTGTAAGATTAAGAAGTGTAATTAAATTAAGTATGTTAAACTAATGATTTGAAGCAACTCAATATCAATTGCTAAATTTGTAATCACAAGAAAGTCGACTTTATACCTGAACATAAGATTGTTGATTTCTTTCAAGTGCATTTCGGTTATGGCTTTATGTCAACTCCGGTAAGATGAAGAAGGCTAATTAACTTAAATATGGTAAATTAATGATTTAAGGCAATTCAATATCGACTGCTAAATGTGTATATACAAGAACATCGACTTTATACCTGAATATAAGAATGCCGAATTTTTCTGAATGCACTGCCGTTATGGCTTTACGTCAACTTCGGTAAGATAAAGAAGGCTAATTAACTTAAATATGGTAAATTAATGATTTAAAGCAACTCAATATCGAATGATAAATGTGTATATACAAGAACATCGACTTTATACCTGAATATTAGAATGTCGAATTCTTCCAAATGCACTGCCGTTATGGCTTTATGTCAACTTCGGTAAGGTGAAGAAGTTTAATTAACTTAAGTATGTTAAACTAATGATTTGAAGCAACTCAATATCGATTGCTAATTTGGAATCACAAGAAAGTCGGATTTATACCTAAACATAAGATTGTCGATTTCTTCCAACTGCATTGCCGTTATGGCTTCATGTCAACTTCGGTAAGCTGAAGAAGGTCAATGAACTTAAATCTGTTAAAGTAATGATTTAAGGCAATTCAATATCGACAGCTAAATGTGCATATAAAAGAACATCGACTTCATACCTGAATATAAGAATTTCGAATTCTTCCAAATGCACTGCCACTATGGCTTTATGTCAACTTCAGTAAGATAAGGAAGGTTAATTAACTTAAATATGTTAAATTAATGACTTGAAGCAACCCAATATCGACTGACAAATGTGTATATACAAGAAAATCGACTTTATACCTAAATATAAGAATGTCAAATTTTTCCAAATGCACTGCCGTTATGGCTTTATGTCAACTTCTGTAAGGTGAAGAAGTTTAATTAACTTAATTATGTTGAACAAATGATTTGAAGCAACTCAATATCGATTGCTAAATGTGTAATCACAAGAAAGTCGACTTTGTAGCTGAACATAAGATTGTTCATTTCTTCTAACTGCATTGCCGTTATGGCTTATGTTAACTCCGGTAAGATAAAGAAGGCTAATTAACTTATATATGGTAAATTAATGACTTAAAGCAACACAATATTGATTGCTTATTGCTTATACACAAGAAAGTCGACTTTATACCTGTATATAAGATTGTCAAATTTTTACAAATGCACTTCGGTAAGATGAAGAAGTTTAATTAACTTAAATCTGTTAAAGTAATGATTTAAGGCAATTCAATATCGACTGCTAAAT
>NW_024393836.1:0-4313 GCF_016617805.1 Bactrocera tryoni
TTAAGGTATAAAACCGATTTTCTTGCATATCCACATTTAGAAATACATATGGATTTGCTTCAAATCATTAACTTCATATATTAAAGTTAATTTACTTTCTTCATCTTACTGAAGTAACGGCAGAGCATTTGGAAAAATCCACAATTTTACATTTAGGAATAAAACCGATTTTCTTGCACGTCCACATTTAGAAATATATATATTAACTTCATATATCAAAGTTAATTTACCTTCTTCATCTTACTATAGTTGGCATAAAGCCATAACGAGGGAACATTTGGAAAAATTCCACAAATTTACATTTAGATATAAGACCGCTTTTCTTGCATACGCACATTTAGAAATCCACATCGAGTTTCCTCAAATCATTAGCTTAACATATTCAAGTTAACTAACCTTCTTAATCTTACAGAAGTTTGCATAAAACCAAAACGACAGTGCATTTGGAAAAATTCCACAATTTTACCTTTACCATCTACATATGAAGATGCCTAAAATCGTTAACTTCATATATTAAAGTAAGTTTACCTTCTTCATCTTAGAGAATTTGGCAAAAAGCCAATACGGCAGTGCAATTGGAAAAATTCCACAATTTTACAGTTAGGTATAAAATCGATTTTCTTGCATGTACACATTTAGAAATCCATATCAAGTTGCTTCAAATCATTATCGTCACATATTAAAGTTAATTAACCTTCTTCACCTCACAGAAGTTGGCATAAAGCCATAACGGCAGTGCATTTGGAAAAAAATCCACAATTTTACATTTAGGAATAAAACCGATTTTCTTGCATATCCACATTTAGAAATACATGTGAAGTTGCTTCAAATCATTAACTTCACATATTAAAGTTAATTAACCTTCTTCACCTTACAGAAGTTGGCATAAAGCCAAAACAGCAGTGCATTTGGAAAAATTCCACAATTTTACATTTAGGTATAAAACCGATTTTCTTGCATATCCACATTTAGAAATACATGTGAATTTGCTTTAAATCATTAACTTCTTATATTAAAGTTAATTTACTTTCTTTATCTTACTGAAGTTGGCATAAAGCCAAAGCGGCAGTGCATTTGGAAAAAATCCACAATTTTACATTTAGGTATAAAAACGATTTTCTTGCATGTCCACATTTAGAAATACATATGAATTTGCTTCAAATCATTAACTTCATATATTAAAGTTAATTTACCTTCTACATCTTACTGAAGTTGGCGTAAAGCCATAACGGCAGTGCATTTGGAAAAAATCCACAATTTTACGTTTAGGTATAAAACAGATTCTCTTGCATATCCACATTTAGAAATACATATGAAGTTGCTTCAAATCATTAACTTCATATATCAAAGTTAATTTACCTTCTTCATCTTACTATAGTTGGCATAAAGCCATAACGAGGGAACATTTGGAAAAATTCCACAAATTTACATTTAGGTATAAAACCGATTTTCTTGCATGTACACATTTAAAAACCCTTATAAAGTTGCTTCAAATCATTATCGTCACATATTAAAGTTAATTAACCTTCTTCACCTTACAGAAGTTGGCATAAGGCCAAAACGGCAGTGCATTTGGAAAAACTCTACAATTTTACATTTAGGTATAAAACCGATTTTCTTGCATGTCCACATTTAGAAATACATATGAATTTGCTTCAAATCATTAACTTCATATATTAAAGTTAATTTACTTTCTTCATCTTTCTGAAGTTGGCATAAAGCCATAACGGCAGTGCATTTGGAAAAATTCCACAATTTTACATTTAGGTATAAAACCGATTTTCTTGTATATGCACATTTAGAAAACCACATCGAATCTCCTCAAATCATTAGCTCAACATAGTGAAGTTTACTAACCTTCTTCACCTTACAGAAGTTGGCATAAAGCCAAAACGGCAGTGCATTTGGAAAAATTCCACAATTTTACATTTAGGTATGAAACCGATTTTCTGGCATGTACATATTTAGAAATCCATATCAAGTTGTTTTAAATTATTAAATTCACATATTAAAGATAATTAACATTCTTCATCTTACAAAAGTTGGCATAAAGCCAAAACGGCAGTGCATTTGGAAAAATTCCACAATTTTACATTTAGGTATAAAATCGATTTTCTTGCATGTACACATTTAGAAATCCATATAAAGTTGCTTCAAATCATTATCGTTACATACTAAAGTTAATTAACCTTCTTCACCTTACAGAAGTTGGCATAAAGCCAAAACGGCAGTGCATTTGGAAAAATTCCACAATTTTACATTTAGGTATAAAATCGGTTTTCTTTCATGTACACATTTAGAAATCCACATAAAGTTGCTTCAAATCATTATCGTCACATATTAAAGTTAATTAACCTTCTTCACCTTACAGAAGTTGGCATAAAGCCAAAACGGCAGTGCATTTGGAAAAATTCCACAATTTTACATTTAGGTATAAAATCGATTTTCTTGCATGTACACATTTAGAAATCCATATCATATTGCTTCAAATCATTAACTTCATATATTAAAGTAAATTTACCTTCGTCACCTTACAGAAGTTGGTATAAAGCCAAAATGGCAGTGCATTTGGAAAAATTCCACAACTTTACATTTAGGTATAAAACCGTTTTTCTTGCATGTACAGATTTAGAAATACATATGAAGTTGCTTTAAATCGTTAACTTCATATATTAAAGTTACTTTACCTTCGTCATCTTTCTGAAGTTGGCATAAAGCCATAACGGCAGTGCATTTGGAAAAATTCCACAATTTTACATTTAGGTATAAAACCGATTTTCTTGCATTTACACATTTAGAAATCCATATCAAGTTGCTTCAAATCATTATCTTCACATATTAAAGTTAATTAATCTTCTTCACCTTACAGAAGTGCATTTGGAAAAAATCCACAATTTTACATTTAGGTATAAAACCGATTTTCTTGCATATCCACATTTAGAAATACATATGAATTTGCTTCAAATCATTAACTTCATATATTAAAGTTAATTTACCTTCTTCATCTTACTGAAGTTGGCATAAAGGCAAAACGGCAGTGCATTTGGGAAAAATCCACAATTTTACATTTAGGTATAAAACAGATTCTCTTGCATATCCACATTTAGAAATACATATAAAGTTGCTTCAAATCATTAACTTCATATATCAAAGTTAATTTACCTTCTTCATCTTACTATAGTTGGCATAAAGCCATAACGAGGGAACATTTGGAAAAATTCCACAAATTTACATTTAGATATAAGACCGCTTTTCTTGCATACGCACATTTAGAAATCCACATCGAGTTTCCTCAAATCATTAGCTTAACATATTCAAGTTAACTAACCTTCTTAATCTTACAGAAGTTTGCATAAAACCAAAACGACAGTGCATTTGGAAAAATTCCACAATTTTACCTTTACCATCTACATATGAAGATGCCTAAAATCGTTAACTTCATATATTAAAGTAAGTTTACCTTCTTCATCTTAGAGAATTTGGCAAAAAGCCAATACGGCAGTGCAATTGGAAAAATTCCACAATTTTACAGTTAGGTATAAAATCGATTTTCTTGCATGTACACATTTAGAAATCCATATCAAGTTGCTTCAAATCATTATCGTCACATATTAAAGTTAATTAACCTTCTTCACCTTACAGAAGTTGGTATAAAGCCAAAATGGCAGTGCATTTGGAAAAATTCCACAATTTTACATTTAGGTATAAAACCGATTTTCTTGCATGTCCACATTTAAAAAGGCATATCAGGTTGCTTCAAATCATTAACTTCATATATTAAAGTTAATTTACCTTCTTCATCTTACTGAAGTTGGCATAAAGCCATAACGGCAGTGCATTTGGAAAAAATCCAGAATTTTACATTTCGGTATAAAACCGATTTTCTTGTATATGCACATTTCGAAAACCACATCGAATTGCCCCAAATCATTAGCTTAACATATTCAAGTAAACTAACCATCATCTTACTAGAAAGCCATAACGGCAGTGTATTCGGAAAAATTCCACAATTTTACATTAAGGTATAAAACCGATTTTCTTCCATATCCACATTTAGAAATACATATGAAGTTGCTTCAAATCATTATTTTCATATATTAAAGTTAATTTACCTTCTTCATCTTACTGAAGTTGGCATAAAGCCATAACGGCAGTGCATTTGGAAAAAATCCACAATTTTACGTTTAGGTATAAAACAGATTCTCTTGCATATCCACATTTAGAAATAAATATGAAGTTTCTTCAAATCGTTAACTTCATATATTAAAGTTAATTTACTTTCTTCATCTTACTGAAGTTGGCATAAAGCCATA
>NW_024393837.1:0-6947 GCF_016617805.1 Bactrocera tryoni
TTACATATTTATGCTAACTAGCCGTTTTGATGTTATTGGATTTGTCATAGAGTTGTCCTATAGCCATAGCGACAAGGTATTTGGAACAATTTTGCAATCTTAGTTTAAGGTGTAGAATTGATTTTTTGGTACATACACATTATGCAATCGATATCAGGTTGCGTAAAAATATGAACTTTACATATTTTTGCTAATTACCCGTGTTGATGTTATTAGAGTTGTCATAGAGTTGTTCTATAGCAATAGCGACAGTGTATTTGGGACAATTTAGCAATACTAAATTAAGGTGTAGAATTGATTTTTTGGTACAAACACATTATGCAATCGATATCAGGTTGCGTAAAAATATGAATTTTACATATTTATGCTAATTAGCCTTTTTGAAGTTATGGGAGTTGTCATAGAGTGTTCGTGTAGCCATAACGACAGTGCCTTTGGAGCAATTTCACAATCATAAGATACGGTGTTGAATCGATTTTTTGATACATACACATTAAGCAATCGTTATCAAGCTGCCTAAAAATATGAATTTTACATATTTATGCTAACTAGCCGCAACAGTAGCGACAGTGTATTTGGGACAATTTAACAATCCTAAATTAAGGTGTAGAATTGATTTTTTGCTACATACACATTATGCAATCGATATCAGGTTGCGTAAAAGTATGAATTTTACATATTTATGTTAATTAGCCTTTTTGAAGTTAAGGGACTTTTCATAGAGTTGTCGTATAGCCATAACGACAGTGCCTTTGGAGCAATTTCACAATCATAAGATACGGTGTTGAATCGATTTTTTGATACATACACATTAAGCAATCGTTATCAAGTTGCCTAAAAATATGATCTTTACATTTTTATGCTAACTCGCCGTTTTGATGTTATTGGAGTTGTCATAGAGTTGTCCTAAAGCAATAGCGACAGTGTATTTGGAACAATTTAACAATCCGAAATTAAGGTGTAGAAATAATTTTGTGGTACATACACATTATGCAATCGATATCAGGTTCGGTAAAAATATGAACTTTACATATTTTTGCTAATTACCCTTTTTGATGTTATTGGAGTTGTCATAGAGTTGTCATATAGCCATAACGACAGTGTCTTTGGAGCAATTTCACAATCATAAGATACGGTGTTGAATCGATTTTTTGATACATACACATTAAGCAATCGTTATCAAGTTGCCTAAAAATATGAACTTTACATTTTTATGCCAACTCGCCGTTTTGATGTTATTGGAGCTTTCATAGAGTTGTTGTATAGCCATAACGACAGTGTCTTTGGAGCGATTTCACAATCCTAAGTTAAGGTGTAGAATCGATTTTTTAATACATACACACTAAGCAATCGATATCAAGTTGCGTAAGGGTATGAACTTTACATATTTATGCTAACTAGCCGTTTTGATGTTATTGGAGCTTTCATAGAGTTGTCCTATAGCCATAGCGAAAAGGTATTTGGAACAATTTTGCAATCTTAGATTAAGGTGTAGAATTGATTTTTTGGTACATACACAATATGCAATCGATATCAGGTAGCGTAAAAATATGAACTTTACATATTTTTGCTAATTACCCGTGTTGATGTTATTGGAGCTCGCATAGAGTTGTCCTATAGCAATAGCGACAGTGTATTTGAAACAATTTAACAATCCTAAATTAAGGTGCAAAATTGATTTTTTGGTACATACGCATTAAGCAATCGATATCAAGATGCGTAAAAATATGAACTTTACATATTTCTGTTAATTAGCCGTTTTGATGTTATTGGAGATTTCATAGAGTTGTCGTATAGCCATAACGACTGTGTCTTTGGAGCAAATTCACAATCTTAAGTTAAGGTGTAGAATCGATTTTTCGATACATATACATTAAGCAATCGATATCAAGTTGCGTAAAAATATGAACTTTACATATTTATGCTATTTAGCCGTTTTGATGTTATTGAAGCTTTCATAGGGTTGTTGTATAGCCATAACGACAGTGTCTTTGGAGCAATTTCACAATCCTAAGTTAAGGTGTAGAATCGATTTTTCGATACATACACATTAAGCAATCGATATCAAGATGCGTAAAAATATGAACTTTACATATTTCTGTTAATTAGCCGTTTTGATGTTATTGGAGCTTTCATAGAGTTGTCGTATAGCCATAACGACAGTGCCTTTGGAGCAATTTCACAATCATAAGATACGGTGTAGAATCGATTGTTGGATACATACACATTAAGCAATCGTTATCAAGTTGCGTAAAACTATGAACTTTACATATTTATGCTAATTATCCGTGTTGATGTTATTGGAGTTGTCATAGAGTTGTCCTAAAGCAATAGCGACAGTGTATTTGGAACAATTGAACAATCCTAAATTAAGGTGCAAAATTGATTTTTTGGTACATACACATTAAGCAATTGATATCAAGATGCGTAAAAATATGAACTTTACATATTTCTGTTAATTAGCCGTTTTGATGTTATTGGAGCTTTCATAGAGTTATCATATAGCCATAACGACAGTGTCTGTGGAGCAATTTCACAATCTTAAGTTACGGTGTGGAATCGATGTTCTGATACATACACATTATGCAATCGATATCAGGTTGCGTAAAAATATGAACTTTACATATTTATGCTATTTAGCCGTTTTGATGTTATTGGAGTTGTCATAGAGTTGTCGTATAGCCATAACAACAGTGACTTTGGAGCAATTTCACAATCTTAAGGTAAGGTGTAGAACCAATTTTTTTATACATACACATTAAGCAATCGCTATCAAGTTGCGTAAAAATATGAACTTTACATATTTATGCTATTTAGCCGTTTTGATGTTATTGGAGTTGTCATAGAGTTGTCGTATAGCCATAGCGACAATGTATTTGGAACAATTTAACAATAATAAATTAAGGTGTAAAATTGATTTTTTGGTACATACATACACATTAAGCAATCGATATCAAGATGCATAAAAATATGAACTTTACATATTTCTGTTAATTAGCCGTTTTGGTGTTATTGGAGCTTTCATAGAGTTGTCGTATAGCCATAACGACAGTGTCTTTGGAGCAATTTCACAATCTTAAGTTACGGTGTAGAATCGATGTTTTGATACATACACATTATGCAATCGATATCAGCATGCGTAAAAATATGGACTTTACATATTTATGCTATTTAGCCGCTTTGATGTTATTGCAGTTGTCATAGAGTTGTCGTATAGCCATAACGACAGTGACTTTGGAGCAATTTCACAATCTTAAGGTAAGGTGTAGAACCGATTTTTTTATACATACACATTAAGCAATCGATATAAAGTTGCGTAAAAATATGAACTTTACATATTTATGCTAACTAGCCGTTTTGATGTTATTGGAGTTGTCATAGAGTTGTCCTATAGCAATAGCGACAATGTAGTTGGAACAATTTAACAATCCTAAATTAAGGCGTATAATTGATTTTTTGGTACATACACATTATCCAATCGATATCAAGTTGCGTAAAAATATGAACTTTACATATTTATGCTAACTCGCCGTTTTGATGTTATTGGAGTTGCCATAGAGTTGTCGTATAGCCATAACGACAGTGTTTTGGAGCAATTTCACAATCTTAAGTTAAGGTGTAGAATCGATTTTTCGATACATACACATTAAGCAATCGATATCAAGTTGTGTAAAAATGTGAACTTTACATATTTATGCTAACTCGCCATTTTGATGTTATTGGAGTTGTCATAGAGTTGTCGTATAGCCATAGCGACAGTGTATTTGGAGCAATTTCACAATCTTATATTAAGGTGTAGAATCCATTTTTTAGTACATACACAATATGCAATCGATATCAGGTAGCGTAAAAATATGAACTTTACATATTTTTGCTAATTACCCGTATTGATGTTATTGGAGTGTTCATAGAGTTGTCCTATAGCAATAGCGACAGTGTTTTTAAAACAATTTAACAATCCTAAATTAAGGTGCAAAATTGATTTTTTGGTACATTTAAATTATGCAATCGATATCAGGTTGCGTAAAAGTATGAACTTTACAAATTTATGCTATTTAGCCGTTTTGATTTTATTGGAGTTGTCATAGAGTTGTCGTATAGCCATAACGACAGTGTCTTTGGAGCAATTTAACAATCTTAAGTTAAGGTGTAGAATCGATTTTTTAATACATACACACTAAGCAATCGATATCAAGTTGCGTAAGAGTATGAACTTTACATATTTATGCTAACTAGCCGTTTTGATATTATTGGAGTTGTCATAGAGTTGTCGTATAGCCATAACGACAGTGTCTTTGGAGCAATTTCACAATCTTAAGTTACGGTGTAGAATCGATGTTTTGATACATACACATTAAGCAATCGATATCAAGATGCGTAAAAATATGAACTTTACATATTTCTGTTAATTAGCCGTTTTGATGTTATTGGAGCTTTCATAGAGTTGTCATATAGCCATAACGACAGTGTCTTTGGAGCAATTTCACAATCTTAAGTTAAGGTGTAGAATCGATATTTCGATACATACACATTAAGCAATCGATATCAAGTTGCGTAAAAATATGAACTTTACATATTTATGCTAACTCGCCGTTTTGATGTTTTTGGAATTGTCATAGAGTTGTCCTATAGCCATAGCGACAATGTATTTGGAACAATTTTGCAATCTTAGATTAAGGTGTAGAATTGATTTTTTGGTACATACACATTATGCAATCGATATCAGGTTGCGTAAAAATATTAACTTTACATATTTATGCTATTTACCCGTTCTGATGTTATTGGAGTTGTCATAGAGTTGTCGTATAGCCATAACGACCGTGTTTTTGGAGCAATTTCACAATCTTAAGTTAAGGTGTAGAATCGATTTTTTAATACATACACACTAAGCAATCGATATCAAGTTGCGTAAGAATATGAACTTTACATATTTATGCTAACTAGCCGTTTTGATGTTATTGGAGTTGTCATAGAGTTGTCCTATGGCCATAGCGACAATGTATTTGGAACAATTTTGCAGTCTTAGATTAAGGTGTAGAATTGATTTTTTGGTACAAACACATAAAGCAATCGATATCAAGTTGCGTAAAAATATGAACTTTACATATTTATGCTAACTAGCCGTTTTGATGTTATTGGAGTTATCATAGAGTTGTCCTATAGCAATAGCGACAGTGTATTTGGAACAATCTAACAATCCTTAACTAAGGTGTAGAATCGATTTTTTAGTACATGCACATTTAGCAATCGATATCAAGATGCGTAAAAATATGAACTTTACATATTTCTGTTAATTAGCCGTTTTGATATTATTTGAGTTGTCATAGAGTTGTTCTATAGCAATAGCGACAGTGTATTTGGAACAATTTTACAATCTTAAATTAAGATGTAAAATGATTTTTTGGTACATACATATTTTGCAATCGATATCAAGATGCGTAAAAATATGAACTTTACATATTTATGCAAATTAGCCGTTTTGATGCTATTGGAGTTTTCATAGAGTTGTTCTATGGCAATAGCGACAGTGTATTTGGAACAATTTTACAATCTTAAATTAAGATGTAAAATTGATTTTTTGGTACATACATATTTTGCAATCGATATCAAGATGCGTAAAAATATGAACTTTACATATTTATGCTAATTAACCTTTTTGAAGTTATGGGAGTTGTCATAGAGTTGTCCTATAGCCATAGCGACAATGTATTTTGAACAATTTTGCAGTCTTAGGTTAAGGTGTAGAATTGATTTTTTGACACATACACAATATGCAATCGATATCAAGTTGTGTAAAAATATGAACTTTACATATTTCTGTTAATTAGCCGTTTTGGTGTTATTGGACCTTTCATAGAGTTGTCGTATAGCCATAACGACAGTGTCTTTGGAGCAATTTCACAATCTTAGTTTAAGGTGTAGAATTGATTTTTTGGTACATACACAATATGCAATCGATATCAGGTTGCGTAAAAATATGAACTTTACATATTTATGCTATTTAGCCTTTTTGAAGTTATGGGAGTTGTCATAGAGTTGTCGTATAGCCATAACGACAGTGGCTTTGGAGCAATTTTACAATCATAAGATACGGTGTTTTTGATACATACACATTAAGCAATCGTTATCAAGTTGCCTAAAAATATGAACTTTACATATTTATGCTAACTAGAAGTTTTGATGTTATTGGAGTTGTCATAGAGTTGTCCTAAACCAACAGCGACAGTGTATTTGGAACAATTTAACAATCCTAAATTAAGGTGCAAAATAGATTTTTTAGTACATACACATTAAGCAATCGATATCAAGATGCATAACAATATGAACTTTGCATATTTCTGTTAATTAGCCGTTTTGGTGTTATTGGAGCTTTCATAGAGTTGTCGTATAGCCATAACGACAGTGTCTTTGGAGCAATTTCACAATCTTAGTTTAAGGTGTAGAATTGATTTTTTGGTACATACACAATATGCAATCGATATCAGGTTGCGTAAAAATATGAACTTTACATATTTATGCTATTTAGCCTTTTTGAAGTTATGGGAGTTGTCATAGAGTTGTCGTATAGCCATAACGACAGTGGCTTTGGAGCAATTTTACAATCATAAGATACGGTGTTTTTGATACATACACATTAAGCAATCGTTATCAAGTTGCCTAAAAATATGAACTTTACATATTTATGCTAACTAGCCCTTTTGATGTTATTGGAGTTGTCATAGAGTTGTCCTAAACCAACAGCGACAGTGTATTTGGAACAATTTAACAATCCTAAATTAAGGTGCAAAATTGATTTTTTGGTACATACACATTAAGAAATCGATATCAAGATGCGTAAAAATATGAACTTTACATATTTATGCTAACTAGCCATTTTGATGTTATTGGAGTTGTCATAGAGTTGTCGTATAGCCATAGCTACAGTGTATTTGAATCAATTTCACAAT
>NW_024393838.1:0-15830 GCF_016617805.1 Bactrocera tryoni
CTCCTGCACTTAAGCTTACGTCTTCTTTCCCTCTTCCTTCTGCGTTTTAGCGGGCGTGTGTCTGGTGTTGTAAGGGTCACGTTGCTTACGGCTTCTGATGACATGGTGCGGGAGGCAGTTGATTTCTGACCCTCTGATGCTTTCAGCACTACCTGATGACCTCCGCAGGATACTACTTGGTTCCCCAGTGTATCCAATCCGAGTATGACGTCATCAATCGCTCCGGGCATCACGTGTAGCACTGCTTTTAGCGATGTCTGTCCGAGTTAAATGTTGGTCTCCACGGCGTCAAAGATCTTGCTCGTGGTGCCATCGGCCATTTGTATTTCAAGAGCTACGGTCACCTTCTTACCATTCCTGGTTGCGTTCATATGTTCTGCAACTCGTGGTGATACGAAACTTTTCGAGGCGCCAGTGTCAATGACGGCTTCCGCCGGTTCTCCGCCAAGCATGATTAAGGCGTATAGTCGGCCTCGTTCCTGATGCATAATTACTGGTGGTTCGGCGCTGAGTTCCGTGGGTCCGCCGCGCCTTGTCTTTGGCGAAACCCTTGGCCGTTTCCCTGTTGTTGACAACAATCTTTGGTTAGCACATCCGCTCTGCCACACTCCCGTAGTGTTATGTTGTGGTGGACGTGGTACCGGCCTGCTTACATCTCTCACCTCGTGGTCACCAATGATGTGTCTCGTCATCTCGCGTCGTGGTGGTTCTATTCCTCGTCGTTGCCCTTCATATATCCCTTCGTACTCTTCTGCCAGTGTGATGAGTTCGGCCAGCGTCTGGAAATCTCGCCGCCGAATGTAGAGCAGATAATCGGTGTGACTATTCCGAAAAATCCTTTCCAGGCGCTCCTCCGGATTATACCCAGCGTGTCGCATTAAGTTCTGCATAGCTAGAACGTAGTCTTTATATTTTTCGCGCACGTGTTGTCTTCGTTGCCGTATGTTATCTTCGAGGCGTTCGAAGTAACGTGCTGGTAGGAAGAAGCGCAGAAAGTCCTTTTTGAATGTTGTCCAACTCTCCCAATGTTCGTTATTGTTGCGATACCATTGGAGAGCGGTACCGCACAGTAATTCGGGCATGGTTCTCGGAAGGATGTCCACATTTATCATGTACACTTCGGAGAGCTCTTCTAATCTCTCGACGAACGTTAGTGGGTCTCGCCCACCGTCGTATTTCACGGACCACTTCCTTACCTGGTCGATGATGGGTGCGAATGTGACCATGTGGTTCTGTTGAAGTAACCTATTTATTGGTGGTGGTTGCAACCGCGATGATTCTGCGAAAGTGCTCCCAGGTCCTCTGTCTTGGTCTGGTGGTTGTGTTGTCTTCTGATCACCTTCGTCTCGTAAAGCGATCTCATTTGTTTTGTATGCAGCTTCCATCTTTGAAAATTTTTCCTCTATTTCGGGGTCTTCGTGCGCCTTGGCTGCCAGTATAGTTATGCGCTTACGAATCTCCCGCGTGGTGCCTATGTGGTCAACTCCCAGACTCTGTGCGAAGGAGATTAGTTGCTCCTTAGACACGTTGTCTAACCACATGAGATCTGCCATTTCCGTGTTAAATGGCTTCCGGATGTTATACGATCCGCAGGGTCCCTGCTCGGGCGCCAATTGTAACGAAGCTTTTTTCTGCCCCTGCTTCTTACAAGTATAAATTGCTGAGGTATACTCGCCGTGTCCAGGGTTCGTTACAATAAATTTGTAGATACTGGGGCTCCTCTGCGAATCGTACTTTATTTCATTCAACTTACTTATATTAATATGTAAAATGTAATATGCATATATTAATCTATGTTACAGAATAGTCTTCTGCGTTGTACTGTCGTCGCCCGGGGACGACGCTGTCAGGGTAACGGTTCTGTGTGGCCCGTTAGGGCAATACCGTTTCCCGCTCTGTTGCGCTTCTGGGCGCTAGACGACTTACTGCCCTGTACCGCGACGATCACACGCGGCTACTTCTGCCGGCGCTCGCGTTGGCTTCGCTGACACCATCCTCTGATGTACGTTGACACTCCCGTGTAGCCTCCTTGCGTACACGTTGACACTCCTCTGTTACGACGACTGCGCCCGGCTATTTCTGCCAGCGCTCCTGTAAACTTCGATGACGATGTCCTGGCTGATGTACGTTGACGCTCGCGTGCTACGACGACTACGCTCGGCTACTTCTGCCGGCGCTCGTGTAGGCTTCGATGACGCTGTCCTGATGTACACGTTAGCACTCGCGTGCTACGACGACTACGTCCGGCTACTTCTGCCGACGCTCGCGTAGGCTTCAATAACGCTGCACTGTTATACCCGTTTACGCTCCTCTGCTCCGCTGGAGAGGTCCTTTTAATTACTTTGCCGCGTAAAGATCCCGGATCACGGAAGACTGCGTTAGCGACCGCGATGTTAAAGGTTGAGTTGGTCAGAGGATAAACTCACTACCAAGCTCACCCTTAACAGACGGCGTTCACAAGTCAGGGTACCAAGACTAGCCAGAGGATAAACTCACTGCGTAGTCTGATGCCAAGCGTGCGTACGCTGTCACAGTCCCGTGCTGACTCTCTGATCATCGGTCACCTAACTTCCCAGCAAGCCTGTGCTGCGTGCTAAAACATTCGCAACATGTTGCGTTGGGATGGCGTGTGTTGCTGGGACGGCGTATGTTGCTGGCAGTGGCGTGGTTTTACCGCTGCGTATGCATGCTTGTTGTTGTTCTATCTGCTTGTCTAATTTCTCCGTCTTCGTGGTTATCCCGCTGCATTGTTTGCGTGGCGTGTTTTTACCGCTGCGTATGCGTTCTTGTTGTTATATCATCTGCATGTCTGGTTCTTCAATCTTCTTGTATTTCTAGAAGTGGCGTGGTTTTCCCGTTGTGTTGTAAACATTAGGGTGTGCCTTTATGGGTTGTGTGGGCTAAATTCTGTATAGATATTTAGTTCTCACAGCAAGGAAATCGGTTTTATACCTAAATGTAAAATCATGGATTTTTTTTCAAATGCACTGCCGTTATGGCTTCATGCCAACTTGAGTAAGATGATGAGGGTTAATTAACTTTAATATGTGAAGCTAATGATTTGAAGCAATTCGTTGTGGATTTTTAATGTTTATATGCAAGAAAATCGGTTTTAAACCTATATGTAAAATTCTGGAATTTTTTCCAAATGGACTGTCGTTTTGGCTTTATGCCAACTTGAGTAAGATGATGAGGGTTAATTAACTTTAATATGTGAAGCTTATGACTTGAAGCAACTTGATATGTATTTCTAAATGTGTGTATGCAAGGAAATCGGTTTTATACCTAAATGTAAAATCATGGATTTTTTTTCAAATGCACTGCCGTTATGGCTTCATGCCAACTTGAGTAAGATGATGAGGGTTAATTAACTTTAATATGTGAAGCTTATGATTTGAAGCAATTCGTTGTGGATTTTTTAATGTTTATATGCAAGAAAATCGGTTTTATACCTATATGTAAAATTATGAAATTTTTTTCAAATGCACTGCCGTTTTGACTTTATGTCAACTTGAGTAAGATGATGACGGTTAATTAACTTTAATGTGTAAAGCTTATGATTTGAAGCAATTCGTTGTGGATTTTTAATTGCCTATTTGGAAGAAAATCGGTTTTATACCTAAATGTAAAAGTGTGGAATTTTTTCCAAATGCACTGCCGTTATGGCTTTATGTCAACTTGAGTAAGATGATGAGAGTGAATTCTCTTTAATATGTGAAGCTTATGATTTGAAGCAATTCGTTGTGGATTTCTTAAGGTTTATAAGCAAGAAAATCGGTTTTATACCTAAATGTAAAATTATGGTTTTTTTCCAAATGCACTGCCGTTATGGTTTCATGGCAACTTTGGCAAGATGATGAGGGTTAATTTACTTTAATATGTAAAGCTAATGATTTAAAGCAACTTGATATGTATTTCTAAATGTTGATATGCAAAATGCACTGCCGTTATGGCTTTATGTCAACTTGAGTAAGATGATGAGGGTAAGTTAACTTATATATGTGACACTTATGATTTGAGGCAATTCGTTGTGGATTTCTTAATGTGTATATGCAAGAAATTCGGTTTTATACCCAAATGTAAAATTCTGTAATTTTTCCAAATGCACTCTCGTTTTGGCTTTATGCCAACTTCTGTCAGTTGGAGACGGTTTACTAACTTAAATATGTGAAGTTAATGACTTGAAGCAACTTTATGTGTATTTCTAAATGCGCATATACAAGAAAATCGGTTTTATACCTAAATGTAAAATTATTGAATTTTTTCCAAATGCACTGCCTTTATGGCTTCATAGCAACTTGAGTAAGATGATAAGGGTTAGTTAACTTTAACATGTGAAGCTAATGATTTAAAGCAACTTGATATGTATTTCTAACTGTGTACATATATGCAAGAAAATCGGTTTTATACCTAAATGCAAAATTATAGAATTTTTTCCAAATGCACTGCCGTTATGGCTTTATGTCAACTTGAGTAAGATGATGAAGGATAATTAACTTTAATATATGAAGCTAATGATTTGAAGCAATTCGTTGTGGATTCTTAATTACCTATTTGGAAGAAAACCGGTTTTATACCTAAATGTAAAATTATGGAATTTTTTCCAAATGCACTGTCGTTTTTGCTTTATGCATACTTCTGTAAATTGAAGAAGGTTAATTAACTTTAAGATGTGAAGCTAATTATTTGAAGCATCTTGATATGTATTTCTTAATGTGTGTATGCAAGGAAATCGGTTTTATACCTAAATGTAAAATCATGGATTTTTTTTCAAATGCACTGCCGTTATGACTTTATGTCAACTAGAGTAAGGCGATGAAGGTTAATTAATGTAATGTGTGAAGCTAATGATTTGAAGCAATTCGCTGTGGATTTTTAATTGCCTATTTTTAAGAAGATCGGTTTTATACCTAAATATAAAATTATGGAATTTTTTCCAAATGCACTGTCGTTTTTGCATTTTGCATACATCTGTAAGTTGAAGAAGGTTAATTAACTTTATTATGTTAAGCTACTGATTTGAAGCAACTTGATATGTATTTCTAAATGTGTATATGCAAGAAACTAAGTTTTATACTTAAATGTAAAATTCTGAAATTTTTCCAAATGCACTGTCGTTATGGCTTTATACATACTTCTGTAAGTTGATGAAGGTTAATTAAGTTTAATATGTTAAGCTAATGATTTGAAGAAACTTGATATGTATTTCTAAATGTGTATATGCAAGAATATCGGTTTTATACCTAAATGTAAAATTATTGAGTTTTTTCCAAATTCCCTGCCGTTATGGCTTCATGGCAACTTGAGTAAGATGATGAGAGTTAATTAACTTTAATATGTGAAGCTAATGATTTGACGCAATTCGTTGTGGATTTCTTAACGTGTATATGCAAGAAAATCGGGTTTATACTGAAATGTAAAATTATTGAATTTTTTCCAAATGCACTGCCGTTATGGCTTCATGGCAACTTGAGTAAGATGATAAGGGTTAATTAACTTTAATACGTGAAGCTAATGATTTGAAGCAATTCGTTGTGGATTTCTTAATGTGTATATGCAAGAAAATCGGTTTTTTACCTAAATGTAAAATTCTGGAATTTTCCCGAATGCACTGTCTTTTTTGGCTTTATGCCAAGCTGAAGAAAGTTTATTAACTTTGATATGTGAGGTTAATGATTTGATTAACTCGATATGGATTGCTAAATGTTTCAATGCAAAAAAATCGGTTTTATACCTAAATGTAAAACTATGGAATTTTTCCAAATACGTAGCCGTTATGGCTTCATGTCAACTCGAGTAAGATGATGAGCGTTAGTAAACTTTAATATGTGTAGCTTATGGTTTGAAGCAACTTTATAAGTCTTTCTAAATGTGTATAAGCAAGAAACTGGGTTTTATACCTAAACGTAAAATTATGGAATTTTTCCAAATGCACCGCCGTTTTGCCTTTATGCCAACTTCTGTAAATTGAAGAAGGTTAATAAACTTTAATATGTGAAGCTAATGTTTAAAGCAACTTGATATGCATTTCTAAATGTGTATATGCAAGAAAATCGATTTTATACCTAAATGTAAAATTCTGTAATTTTTCCAAATGCACTGCCGTTATGGCTATATGCCAACTTTAGTACGATCAAGAAGGTTAACTAACTTCAATAAGTAAAGTTAATGATTTGAAGCCATTTCATATATATTTGTAAATGTGTATTTGCAAGAAAATCGGTTTTATACCTAAATGTAAAGCTATGGAATTTTTTCCAAATGCACTGCCGTTATGGCTTCAAAGCAACTTGGGTAAGATGATGAGGGTTAGTTAACTTTAATATGTGAAGCTAATGATTTGAAGCAGCTTGATATGTGTTTCTTCTTTGTATATGCAAAAAAATCGGTTTTATACCTAAATGTAAAATTATGGATTTTTCTTCAAATGCACTGCCGTTATGGCTTTATGTCAACTTGAGTTAAATGATGAGTGTTAATTAACATTAATATGTGAAGCTAATGATTTGAAGCAACTTGATATGTATTTCTAAATGTGTATATGCAAGAAAATCGGTTTTATACCTAAATGTAAAATTTTGGATTTTTTCAAATGCACTGCCGTAAAGCCTTTATGTCAATTTGAGTAAGATGATGAGGGTTAATTAACTTTAGTATGTGAAGCTAATGTTTCGAAGCAAATTGTTATGTATTTCTAAACGTGTATATGCAAGAAAATCGGTTTTATACTTAAATGTAAAATTATGGATTTTTTTTTCAAATGCACTGCCGTTATGGCTATATGCCAACTTTAGTACGATGAAGAAGGTTAACTAACTTCAATAAGTAAAGTTAATGATTTGAAGCCACTTCATATATATTTGTAAATGTGTCAATGCAATGAAATCCGTTTTATACCTAATTGTAAAATTATTGATTTTTTTCCAAATGCACTGCCGTTATGGCTTCATAGCAACTTAGTAAGATGATAAGTGTTAGTTAACTTTAAGATGTGAAGCTAATGATTTGAAGCAACTTGATATGTATTTCTAAATGTTTATATGCAAGAAAATCGGTTTTATACCTAAATGTAAAATTATGGTTTTTTTCCAAATGCACTGCCGTTATAGCCTTATGTCAACTTGAGTAAGATGATGTAGGTTAGTTAACTTTAATATGTGAAGCTTATGATTTGAGGCAATTCGTTAAGGATTTCTTAATGTGCATATGCAAGAAAATCGGTTTTATACCTAAATGTAAAATTCTGGAATTTTTCCAAATGCACTGTCGTTTTGGCTTTACGCCAATTTATATAACGTGAAGATGGTTAATTAACTTTAATATGTGAAGTTATTGATTTGATTCAACTCGATATGGACTGCTAAATGTTTAAATGCAAAAAAATCGCTTTTATACCTAAACGCTAAATTATGAAATTTTTTTCCAAATGCACTGCCGTTATGGCTTTATGTCAACTTGAGTAAGATGATGAGAGTTAATTAACTTTAATATGTGAAGCTAATGATTTATGCAATTGGTTGTGGATTTTTTACTGCGTATATGCAAGAAAATCGGTTTTATACCTAAATGTAAAATTATGTTTTTTTTTTCGAACTGTCGTTTTGGCTTTATGCCAAGGTGAAGAAAGTTAATTAACTTTAATATGTGAGGTTAATGATTTGATTAACTCGATACGGATTGCTAAATGTTTCAATGCAAAAAAATCGCTTTTATACCTAAATGTAAAATTATGGAATTTTTTCCAAATACGCAGCCGTTATGGCTTCAAGTCAACTTGAGTAAGATGATGAGGGTTAGTTAACTTTAATATGTGTAGCTTATGATTTAAAGCAACTTCATAAGTCTTTCTAAATGAGTATAAGCAAGACATTCGGTTTTATACCTTAAAGTAAAACTATGGAAATTTTTTCCAAATGCACTGCCGTTATGGTCATATGTCAACTTGAGTAAGATGATGAGGGTTAGTTACCTCTACTATGTGAAGCTAATGATTTGAAGCAACTTGATATGTATTTCTAAATATTTATATGCAAGAAAATCGGTTTTATACCTAAATGTAAAACTATGGTTTTTTTCCAAATGCACTGCCGTTATGGTCATATGTCAACTTGAGTAAGATGATGAGGGTTAGTTAATTTTAATATGTGAAGCTAATGATTTGAAGCAACTTGATATGTATTTCTTAATGTGTATAAGCACGAAAATCGGTTTTATTCTTTAATGTAAAATTATGGAATTTTTTTCCAAATGCACTGCCGTTATGGTCATATGTCATCTTGAGTAAGATGATGAGTGTTAATTAACTTTAATATGTGAAGCTAATGATTTGAAGCAACTCGATATGGATTTCTAAATGTGTATATGCAAGAAAATCGGTTTTATACCTAAATTTTAAATTCCGGAATTTTTCCAAATGCACTGCCGTTTTGGCTATATGCCAACTTTAGTACGATGAAGAAGGTTAACTAACTTTAATAAGTAAAGTTAATGATTTGAAGCCATTTCATATATATTTGTAAATGTGTATTTGCAAGAAAATCGGTTTTATACCTAAATGTAAAACTATGGAATTTTTTCCAAATGCACTGCCGTTATGGCTTCATAGCAATTTGGGTAAGATGATGAGGGTTAGTTAACTTTAATATGTGAAGCTAATGATTTGAAGCAGCTTGATATGTGTTTCTTCTTTGTATATGCAAAAAAATCGGTTTTATACCTAAATGTAAAATTATGGATTTTCCTTCAAATGCACTGCCGTTATGTCTTTATGTCAACTTGACTTAAATGATGAGTGTTAATTAACATTATTATGTGAAGCTACTGATTTGAAGCAACTTGATATGTAATTCTAAATGTGTATATGCAAGAAATTCGGTTTTATACCTAAATGTAAAATTATGGATTTTTTTTTCAAATGCACTGCCGTTATGGCTATATGCCAACTTTAGTACGATGAAGAAGGTTAACTAACTTCAATTAGTAAAGTTAATGATTTGAAGCCATTTCATATATATTTGTAAATGTGTATTTGCAAGAAAATCGGTTTTATACCTAAATGTAAAACTATGGAATTTTTTCCAAATGCACTGCCGTTATGGCTTCATAGCAACTTGGGTAAGATGATGAGGGTTAGTTAACTTTAATATGTGAAGCTAATGATTTGAAGCAGCTTGATATGTGTTTCTTCTTTGTATATGCAAAAAAATCGGTTTTATACCTAAATGTAAAATTATGGATTTTTCTTCAAATGCACTGCCGTTATGGCTTTATATCAACTTGAGTTAAATGATGAGTGTTAATTAACATTAATATGTGAAGCTAATGATTTGAAGCAACTTGATATGTATTTCTAAATTTGTATATGCAAGAAAATCGGTTTTATACCTAAATGTAAAATTTTGGATTTTTTCAAATGCACTGCCGTAATGCCTTTATGTCAATTTGAGTAAGATGATGAGGGTTAGTTAACTTTAGTATGTGAAGCTAATGTTTCGAAGCAAATTGATATGTATTTCTAAATGAGTATATGCAAGAAAATCGGTTTTATACTTAAATGTAAAATTATGGATTTTTTTTCAAATGCACTGCCGTTATGGCTATATGCCAACTTTAGTACGATGAAGAAGGTTAACTAACTTCAATAAGTAAAGTTAATGATTTGAAGCCACTTCATATGTATTTGTAAATGTGTCAATGCAATGAAATCGGTTTTATACCTAATTGTAAAATTATTGATTTTTTTCCAAATGCACTGCCGTTATGGCTTCATAGCAACTTAGTAAGATGGTAAGTGTTAGTTAACTTTAAGATGTGAAGCTAATGATTTGAAGCAACTTGATATGTATTTCTAAATGTTTATATGCAAGAAAATCGGTTTTATACCTAAATGTAAAATTATGGTTTTTTTCCAAATGCACTGCCGTTATAGCCTTATGTCAACATGAGTAAGATGATGTAGGTTAGTTAACTTTAATATGTGAAGCTTATGATTTGAAGCAATTCGCTGTGGATTTCTTAATGTGTATATGCAAGAAAATCGGTTTTACACCTAAATGTAAAATTCTGGAATTTTTCCAAATACGCTGTCGTTTTGGCTTTATGCCAATTTATATAAAGTGAAGAAGGTTAATAAACTTTAATATGTGAAGCTAATGATTTGCAGTAACTTGATATGTATTTCTAAATGTTTATATGCAAGAAAATCGGTTTTATACCTAATTGTAAAATTACGTTTTTTTTCAAACTGTCGTTTTGGCTTTATGCCAAGTTGAAGATGGTTAATTAACTTTAATATGTGAAGTTATTGATTTGATTCAACTCGATATGGACTACTAAATGTGTATATGCAAGAAAATCGGTTTTATACCTAAATGTAAGATTATTGAATTTTTTCCAAATGCACTGCCGTTATGGCTTTATGTCAACTTGAGTAAGATGATGAGAGTTAATTAACTTTAATATGTGAAGCTAATGATTTGCTGCAATTGGTTGTAGATTTTTTACTGCGTATATGCAAGAAAATCGGTTTTATACCTAAATGTAAAATTATGTTTTTTTTTCGAACTGTCGTTTTGGCTTTATGCCAAGGTGAAGAAAGTTAATTAACTTTAATATGTGAGGTTAATGATTTGATTAACTCGATATGGATTGCTAAATGTTTCAATGCAAAAAAATCGCTTTTATGCCTAAATGTAAAATTATGGAATTTTTTCCAAATGCACTGCCGTTATGGCTTCATAGCAATTTGGGTAAGATGATGAGGGTTAGTTAACTTTAATATGTGAAGCTAATGATTTGAAGCAGCTTGATATGTGTTTCTTCTTTGTATATGCAAAAAAATCGGTTTTATACCTAAATGTAAAATTATGGATTTTCTTTCAAATGCACTGCCGTTATGGCTTTATGTCAACTTGAGTTAAATGATGAGTGTTAATTAACATTAATATGTGAAGCTAATGATCTTAAGCAACTTGAGATGTATTTCTTAATGTTTATATGCAGGAAAATCGGTTTTATACCTAAATGTAAAACTATGGAATTTTTTCCAAATGCACTGCCGTTATGGCTTCATAGCAACTTGGGTAAGATGATGAGGGTTAGTTAACTTTAATATGTGAAGCTAATGATTTGAAGCAGCTTGATATGTGTTTCTTCTTTGTATATGCAAAAAAATCGGTTTCATACATAAATGTAAAATTATGGAAATTTTTTTTCAAATGCACTGCCGTTATGGCTTCAAGTCAACTTGAGAAAGATGATGAGGGTTAGTTAACTTTAATATGTGTAGCTTATGATTTGAAGCAACTTCATAAGTCTTTCTAAATGTGTATAAGCAAGAAATTCGGTTTTATACCTTAAAGTAAAACTATGAAATTTTTTTCCAAATGCACTGCCGTTATGGTCATATGTCAACTTGAGTAAGATGATGAGGGTTAATTAACTTTAACATGTGAAGCTAATGATTTGAAGCAACTCGATATGGATTTCTAAATGTGTATATGAAAGAAAATCGGTTTTATACCTAAATTTTAAATTCCGGAATTTTTCCAAATGCACTGCCGTTTTGGCTATATGCATACTTCTGTAAGTTGAAGAAGGTTAATTAATTTTAATATGTTAAGCAAATGATTTGAAGCAACTTGATATGTACTTGTAAATGGAGAAATGCAAGAAAATCGGTTTTGTACCTAAATGTAAAATTATGGAATTTTTTCCAAATTCACTGCCGTTATGGCTTTATGTCATCTTGAGTAAGATGATGAGAGTTAATTACTTTAATATGTGAAACTAGTGACTTGAAGCAATTCGTTGTGGACTTCTGGATGTGTACATGCAAGAAAATCGGGTTTATACCTAAATAGAAGACTCTGGAATTTTTCCAAATGCACTGTCGTTTTGGCTTTATGCCAACTTCTGTAAGTTGAAGAAGGTTAATTAACTTTAATATATGAAGGTTATGATTTGAAGCAACTTGATATGCATTTCTAAATGTGTATATGCAAGAAAATCGGTTTTATACCTAAACGTAAAATTATGGAATTTTTTCCAAATGCACCGCCGTTATGGCTATATGCCAACTTTAGTACGATGAAGAAGGTTAACTAACTTCAAAACGTAAAGTTAATGATTTGAAGCCATTTCATATATATTTGTAAATGTGTATTTGCAAGAAAATCGGTTTTATACCTAAATGTAAAATTATGGAATTTTTTTCAAATTCACTGCCGTTATGGCTTTATGTCAACTTGAGTAAAATGATGAGGGTTAATTAACTTTAATGCGTGAAGCTAATGATTTGAAGCAGTTCATTGTGGATTTTTTAATGTGTATATGCAGTAAAATCGGTTTTATACCCAAATATAAAATTTTGGAATTTTTTCAAATGCACTGCCGTTATGGCTTTATGTCAACTTGAGTAAGATGATGAGGGTTAATTAACTTTAATGTGTGAAACTAGTGACTTTAAGCAATTCGTTGTGGACTTCTGGATGTGTACATGCAAGAAAATCGGTTTTATACCTAAATGTAAAATTTTGGATTTTTCAAAATGCACTGCCGTTTTGGCTTTATGCCAACTTCTGTAAATTGAAGAAGGTTAATTAATTTTAATATGTGAAGCTAATGTTTAAAGCAACTTGATATGCATTTCTAAATGTGTATATGCAAGAAAATCGCTTTTATACCTAAACGTAAAATTATGGAATTTTTTCCAAATGCACTGCCGTTATGGCTATATGCCAACTTTAGTACGATGAAGAAGGTTAACTAACTTCAAAAAGTAAAGTTAATGATTTGAAGCCATTTCATATATATTTGTAAATGTGTATTTGCAAGAAAATCGGTTTTATACCTAAATGTAAAATTATGGAATTTTTTTCAAATTCACTGCCGTTATGGCTTTATGCCAACTTGAGTAAAATGATGAGGGTTAATTAACTTTAATGCGTGAAGCTAATGATTTGAAGCAGTTCGTTGTGGATTTCTTAATGTGCATATGCAAGAAAATCGGCCTTATACCTAAATGTAAAATTTTGGATTTTTTCAAATGCACGGCCGTTATGCCTTTATGTCAATTTGAGTAAGATGATGAGGGTTAATTAACTTTAATAGGTGAAGCTAATGATTTGAAGCAACTTGGTATGTATGTATTTCTAAATGTTTATATGCAAGAAAATCGGGTTTATACCTAAATGCTAAATTATGAATTTTTTTTGCAAATGCACTGCCGTTATGGCTTTATGCTGACTTAAGAAAGATGATGAGAGTTAATTAACTTTAATATGTGAAGCTAGTGATTTGAAGCAATTCGTTGTGGATCTCTTAGAGTGTATATGCAAGAAAATCGGTTTAATACCTAAATGTTAAGTTCTGGAATTTTTCCAAATGCACTGTCGTTTTGGATTTATGCCAAGTTGAAGAAGGTTAATTAACTTTACTATGTGAAGTTAATGATTTGGTTCAACTCGATAGGGATTGCTAAATGTTTAAATGCAAAAGGATCGCTTTTATACCTAAATGTAAAATTATGGATTTTTTTCCAAATACACTGCCGTTATGGGGTGAAGTCAACTTGAGTAAGATGATGATGGTTAGTTAATTTTAATATGTGAAGCGTATGATTTGAAGCAACTTTATAAGTATTTCTAAATGTGTATAAGCAAGAAAATCTGTTTATACCTTAATGTAAAATTATGGAATTTTTTTCCAAATGCCGTTAAGGCTTTATGTCAACTTGAGTAAGATGATGAGAGTTTATTAACATTAATATGTGAAGCTAATGATTTGAAGCAATTCGTTGTGGACTTCTGGACGTGTACATGCTAGAAAATCGGTTTCATACCTAAATAGAAAACACTGGAATTTTTCCAAATGCACTGTCGTTTTGGCTTTACGCCAAGCTGAAGAAAGTTTATTAACTTTAATATGTGAGGTTAATGTTTTGATTAACTCGATATGGATTGCTAAATGTTTCAATGCAAAAAAATCGCTTTTATACCTAAAAGTAAAATTATGGAATTTTTTCAAAATACGCAGCCGTTATGGCTTCATGTCAACTCGAGTAAGATGATGAGCGTTAGTAAACTTTAATATGTGTAGCTTATGATTTGAAGCAACTTTATAAGTCTTTCTAAATGTGTATAAGCAAGAAAATGGGTTTTATACCTAAACGTAAAATTATGGAATTTTTCCAAATGCACCGCCGTTTTGCCTTTATGCCAACTTCTGTAAATTGAAGAAGGTTAATAAACTTTAATATGTGAAGCTAATATTTAAAGCAACTTGATATGCATTTCTAAATGTGTATATGCAAGAAAATCGGTTTTATACCTAAATGTAAAATTCTGTAATTTTTCCAAATGCACTGCCGTTATGGCTATATGCCAACTTTAGTACGATCAAGAAGGTTAACTAACTTCAATAAGTAAAGTTAATGATTTGAAGCCATTTCATATATATTTGTAAATGTGTATTTGCAAGAAAATCGGTTTTATACCTAAATGTAAAGCTATGGAATTTTTTCCAAATGCACTGCCGTTATGGCTTCAAAGCAACTTGGGTAAGATGATGAGGGTTAGTTAACTTTAATATGTGAAGCTAATGATTTGAAGCAGCTTGATATGTGTTTCTTCTTTGTATATGCAAAAAAATCGGTTTTATACCTAAATGTAAAATTATGGATTTTTCTTCAAATGCACTGCCGTTATGGCTTTATGTCAACTTGAGTTAAATGATGAGTGTTAATTAACATTAATATGTGAAGCTAATGATTTGAAGCAACTTGATATGTATTTCTAAATTTGTATATGCAAGAAAATCGGTTTTATACCTAAATGTAAAATTTTGGATTTTTTCAAATGCACTGCCGTAATGCCTTTATGTCAATTTGAGTAAGATGATGAGGGTTAGTTAACTTTAGTATGTGAAGCTAATGTTTCGAAGCAAATTGATATGTATTTCTAAATGAGTATATGCAAGAAAATCGGTTTTATACTTAAATGTAAAATTATGGATTTTTTTTCAAATGCACTGCCGTTATGGCTATATGCCAACTTTAGTACGATGAAGAAGGTTAACTAACTTCAATAAGTAAAGTTAATGATTTGAAGCCACTTCATATATATTTGTAAATGTGTCAATGCAATGAAATCCGTTTTATACCTAATTGTAAAATTATTGATTTTTTTCCAAATGCACTGCCGTTATGGCTTCATAGCAACTTAGTAAGATGATAAGTGTTTGTTAACTTTAAGATGTGAAGCTAATGATTTGAAGCAACTTGATATGTATTTCTAAATGTTTATATGCAAGAAAATCGGTTTTATACCTAAATGTAAAATTATGGTTTTTTTCCAAATGCACTGCCCTTATAGCCTTATGTCAACTTGAGTAAGATGATGTAGGTTAGTTAACTTTAATATGTGAAGCTTATGATTTGAGGCAATTCGTTGAGGATTTCTTAATGTGTATATGCAAGAAAATCGGTTTTATACCTAAATGTAAAATTCTGGAATTTTTCCAAATGCACTGTCGTTTTGGCTTTACGCCAATTTATATAACGTGAAGATGGTTAATTAACTTTAATATGTGAAGTTATTGATTTGATTCATTTCGATATGGACTGCTAAATGTTTAAATGCAAAAAAATCGCTTTTATACCTAAACGCTAAATTATGAAATTTTTTTCCAAATGCACTGCCGTTATGGCTTTATGTCAACTTGAGTAAGATGATGAGAGTTAATTAACTTTAATATGTGAAGCTAATGATTTGATGCAATTGGTTGTGGATTTTTTACTGCGTATATGCAAGAAAAACGGTTTTATACCTAAA
>NW_024393839.1:0-5882 GCF_016617805.1 Bactrocera tryoni
AAATAGGTTAAGGGCTTTACCAAAAGTTCCTAAAATTATCTAACCGACGCTATTTATATCACCCACCAACGCCGGTAGAGCGTTTCAAAATTGAAACAAACATGTGATTTTTCTTAAAACACTACATTTGTTTGTGAACACTATTGCCACGCTGCAGGTAGGAAGAGAAAACAGGTTGATTACTTTTCTCAAAGATCCTTAAATTACCTAACCGATGCTATTTATTTGACCCACATACGTCGAATACTTTAGCCGCTAGGGCGATTACAATGTTGAAACAAACATGCGATTTTGCTCAAAACACTACATTTTTTTGTGAACACTATTGTCAGGCTCCTAATAGGAATAGAAAATAGGTTGAGGGCTTTTCTAAAAGATCCCTAAATTATCTAACCGACGCTATTTATATCACCCACCAACGCCGCTAAAGCGTTTCAAAATTGAAACAAACATGTGATTTTTCTTAAAACACTACATTTTTTTGTGAACACTATTGCCACGCTGCAGGTAGGAAGAGAAAACAGGTTGAGGACTTTTCTCAAAGATCCTTAAATTACCTAACCGATGCTATTTATTTGACCCACCTACGTCGAATACTTTAGCCGCTAGAGCGTTTACAAAGTTGAAACAAACATGTAATTTTTCTCAAAACACTACATTTGTTTGCCAGGCTTCTGTTAAGAATAGAAAATAGGTTGAGGGCGTTTTTAAAAGCTCTTTAAATTATCTAACCGATGCTCTCTATTTGACCCACCTACGTCGAACACTTTAGCCGCTAGAGCGTTTACAAAGTTGAAACAAACATGCGATTTTTCTCAAAACACTACATTTGTTTGCCAGGCTCCTGGTAGGCATAGAAAATAGGTTGAGGGCTTTTCTAAACGCTCCTTAAATTATCCAACCGACGCTTCTTATTTGACCCACCTACGTCGAATACTTTAGCCGCTAGAGCGTTTACGAAGTTGAAACAAACATGTGATTTTTATCAAAACACTACATTTGTTCGCCAGGCTCCTGGTAGGAATAGAAAACAAGTTGAGGGCTTTTCTAAAACTCTTTAAATTATCTAAACGATACTATTCATATGACCCACCTATGTCGAATACTTTAGCCGCTAGAGCGTTTGGAAAGTTGAAACAAACATGCGCTTTTTCTCAAAACACTACATTTGTTTGCCAGACTCCTGGTAGGAACAGAAAATAGGTTGAGGGCTTTTCTAAAAGCTCCTTAAATTATCCAACCGATGCTCTTTATTTGACCCACCTACGTCGAATACTTTAGCCGCTAGAGCGTTTACAAAGTTGAAACAAACATGTGATTTTTCTCAAAACACTACATTTGTTGTGAGCACTATTGCCAGGCTCCTGGTAGGAATAGAAAATAGGTTGAATGCTTTTCTAAGACCTCCTTAAATTATCTAACCGATGCTATTTTCTTGACCCACCTACGTCGAATACTTTAGACGCTAGAGCGTTTACAAAGTTGAAACAAACATGTGATTTTTCTCAAAACACTACGTTTGCTTGTGAACACTATTGCCACGCTCCTGGTAGGGATAGAGAATAAGTTGAGGGCTTTTCTAAAGGCTCCTTTAATTATCTAACCGATGCTGTTTATTTGACCCACCTACATCGAATACTTTAGCCGCTAGAGCGTTTACAAGTTGAAACAAACATGTGATTTTTCTCAAAACACTACATTTGTTTGTGAGCACTATTGCCACGCTCCTGGTAGAGATAGAGAATAAATTGAGGGCTTTTCTAAAAGCTCTTTAAATTATCTAACCGATGCTATTTATATGACCCACCTACGTCGAATACTTTAGCCGCTAGAGCGTTTACAAAGTTGAAACAAACATGTGATTTTTCTCAAAACACTATATTTGTTTGCGAACACTATTGCCGCGCTCCTGGTAGGGATAGAGAATAAGTTGAGGGCTTTTCTAAAAGCTCCTTAAATTATCTAACCGATGCTGTTTATTCGACCCACCTACGTCGAACACTTTAGCCGCTAGATCGTTTACAAAGTTGAAACAAACATGTGATTTTTCTCAAAACACTACATTTGTTTGCCAGGCTCCTGGTAGGAATAGAAAAAAAGTTGAGGGCGTTTCTAAAAGCTCCTTAAATTATCCAACCTATGCTCGTTATTTGACCCACCTGCGTCAAATACTTTAGCCGCTAGAGCGTTTACAAAGTTGAAACAAACATGCGATTTTTCTCAAAACACTACATTTGTTTGCCAGGCTCCTGGTAGGAATAGAAAACAAATTGAGGGCTTTTCTAAAAGCTCTTTAAATTATGTAACCGATGCTATTTATATGACCCACCTATGTCGAATACTTTAGCCGCTAGAGCGTTTGCAAAGTTGAAACAAACATGTGATTTTTCTCAAAACACTACATTTGTTTGCCAGGCTCCTGGTAGGAATAGAAAATAGGTTGAAGGCTTTTCTAAAAGCTCCTTAAATTATACAACCGATGCTATTTATTTGACCCACCTACGTCGAATACTTCAGCCGCTAGAGCGTTTACAAAGTTGAAACAAACATGTGATTTTTCTCAAAACACTACATTTGTTGTGAGCACTATTGCCAGGCTCCTGGTAGGAAAAGAAAATAGGTTGAGGGCTTTTCTAAAAGCTCTTTAAATTGTCTAACCGATACTATTTATATGACCCACCTATGTCAAATACTTTAGCCGCTAGAGCGTTTGCAAAGTTGAAACAAACATGTGATTTTTCTCAAAACACTACATTTGTTTGTGAACACTATTGCCACGCTCGTGGTAGGGATAGAAAATAAGTTGAGGGCGTTTCTAAAAGCTCCTTAAATTATCCAACCTATGCTCTTTATCTGACCCACCTACGTCGAATACTTTAGCCGCTAGAGCGTTTACAAAGTTGAAACAAACATGTGATTTTTCTCAAAACACTACATTTGTTCGCCAGGCTCCTTGTAGAAATAGAAAATAGGTTGAGGGCTTTTTTAAAAGCTCCTTAAATTATCTAACCGATGCTCTTTATTTGACCCACCTCCGTCGAAGACTTTAGCCGCTAGAGCGTTTCAAAATTAAAACAAACATGTGATTTTTTTCAAAACACTACATTTGTTCGCCAGGCTCCTGGTAGGAATAGAAAATAGGTTGAGGGCTTTTCTAAAAGCTTCTTAAATTATCCAACCGATGCTATTTATTTGACCCAACTACGTCGAACACTTTAGCCGCTAGAGCGTTTACAAAGTGGAAACAAACATGCGATTTTTCTCAAAACACTACATTTTTTTGTGAACACTATTGTCAGGCTCCTGGTAGGAATGGAAAATAGGTTGAGGGCTTTTCTAAAAGATCCTTAAATTATCTAACCGATGCTATTTATTTGACCCACCTACGTCGAACACTTTAGCCGCTAGAGCGTTTAAAAAGTTGAAAAAAACATGTGATTTTTCTCAAAACACTACATTTGTTTGCCACGCTCCTGGTAGGAATAGAAAGTAGGTTGAGGGCTTTTCTGAAAGCTCCTTAAATTATCCAACCGATGCTATTTCTTTGACCCACCTACGTCGAATACTTTAGCCGCTAATGCGTTTACAAAGTTGAAACAAACATGTGATTTTTCTCAAAACACTACATTTGTTTGCCAGGCTCCTGGTAGGAATAGAAAATAGGTTGAAGGCTTTTCTAAAAGCTCCTTAAATTATCCAACCGACGCTCTTTATTTGACTTACCTACGTCGAATACTTTAGCCACTAGAGCGTTTACGAAGTTGAAACAAACATGTGATTTTTCTCAAAACACTACATTTGTTTGTGAACACTATTGCCACGCTCTTGGTAGGGATGGAAAATAGGTTAAGGGCTTTACCAAAAGTTCCTTAAATTATCTAACCGACGCTATTTATATCACCCACCAACGCCGCTAGAGCGTTTCAAAATTGAAACAAACATGTGTTTTTTCTTAAAACACTACATTTTTTTGTGAACACTATTGCCACGCTGCAGGTAGGAAGAGAAAACAGGTTGAGGACTTTTCTCAAAGATCCTTAAATTACCTAACCGATGCTATTTATTTGACCCACATACGTCGAATACTTTAGCCGCTAGGGCGATTACAATGTTGAAACAAACATGCGATTTTGCTCAAAACACTACATTTTTTTGTGAACACTATTGTCAGGCTCCTGGTAGGAATAGAAAATAGGTTGAGGGCATTTCTAAAAGATCCTTAAATTATCTAACCGACGCTATTTATATCACTCACCAACGCCGCTAGAGCGTTTCAAAATTGAAACAAACATGTGATTTTTCTTAAAACACTACATTTTTTTGTGAACACTATTGCCACGCTGCAGGTAGGAAAAGAAAACAGGTTGAGGACTTTTCTAAAAGATTATTAAATTACCTAACCGATGCTATTTATTTGACCCACATACGTCGAATACTTTAGCCGCTAGGGCGATTACAATGTTGAAACAAACATGCGATTTTTCTCAAAACACTACATTTTTTTGTGAACACTATTGTCAGGCTCCTGGTAGGAATAGAAAATAGGTTGAGGGTTTTTCTAAAAGATCCTTAAAATATCTAACCGACGCTATTTATATCACCCACCAACGCCGCTAGAGCGTTTCAAAATTGAAACAAACATGTGATTTTTCTTAAAACACTACATTTGTTTGTGAACACTATTGCCACGCTGCAGGTAGGAAGAGAAAACAGGTTGAGGACTTTTCTCAAAGATCCTTAAATTACCTAACCGATGCTCTTTATTTGACCCACCTCCGTCGAACACTTTAGCCGCTAGAGCGTTTGCAAAGTTGAAACAAACATGTGATTTTTCTCAAAACACTACATTTGTTTGCCAGGCTCCTGGTAGGAATAGAAAAGAGGTTGAGGGCTTTTCCAAAAGCTCCTTAAATTATCCAACCGATGCTCTTTATTTGACCCACCTAGGTCGAATACTTTAGCCGCTAAAGCGTTTACAAAGTTGAAACAAACATGTGATTTTTCTCAAAACACTACATTTGTTTGCCAGGCTCCTGGTAGGAATAGAAAACAGGTTGAAGGCTTTTCTAAAAGCTCCCTAAATTATCCAACCGATGCTATTTATTTGATCCACCAACGTCGAGTACTTCAGCAGCTAGAGCGTTTACAAAGTTGAAACAAACATGTGATTTTTCTCAAAACACTACATTTGTTTGCCAGGCTCCTGGTAGGCATAGAAAATAGGTTGAGGGCTTTTCTAAAAGCTCCTTAAATTATCCAACCGATGCTTCTTATTTGACCCACCTACGTCGAATACTTTACCAGGCTTCTGTTAAGAATAGAAAATAGGTTGAGGGCGTTTTTAAATGCTCTTTAAATTATCTAACCGATGCTCTCTATTTGACCCACCTACGTCGAACACTTTAGCCGCTAGAGCGTTTAAAAAATTGAAACAAACATGCGATTTTTCTCAAAACACTACATTTGTTTGCAGGCTCCTGGTAGGAATAGAAAATAAGTTGAGGGCTTTTCTAAAAGCTCCTTAAATTATCCAACCGATGCTTTATATTTGACTCACCTGCCACGAATACTTTAGCCGCTAGAGCGTTTACAAAGTTGAAACAAACATGCGATTTTTCTCAAAAAACTCCTTTTGTTTGCCAGACTCCTGGTAGGAATAGAAAATAGGTTGAGGGCTTTTCTAAAAGCTCCTTAAATTATCCAAATGATGCTTTTTATTTGACCCACCTCCGTCGAACACTTTATCCGCTAGAGCGTTTGCAAAGTTGAAACAAACATGTGATTTTTCTCAAAACACTACATTTGTTTGCCAGGCTTTTGGTAGGAATGGGAAATAGGTTGAAGGCTTTCCTGAAAGCTCTTTAAATTATCCAACCGATGCT
>NW_024393840.1:0-6778 GCF_016617805.1 Bactrocera tryoni
ATACACTGTCGCTATGGCTATGCGACAACTCCATGACAACTCCAATAACATCAAAACGGCTAATTAACAGAAATATGTAAAGTTCATATTTTTACGCATCTGGATATCGATTGCTTAATGTGTATGTACTAAAAAATCGATTCTACACCTTAATATAAGATTGTTAGATTGTTCCGAATACACTGTTGTTATGGATATACGACAACTGTATGACAACTCCAATAACTTCAAAAAGGCTAATTAGTATAACAATGTAAAGTTCATATTTTTGCGCAAGTTGATATCGACTGCTTAATGTGTATGTACTAAACAATAGATTATATACTTTAACATAAGATTGTGAAGTTTTTCCAAATGCACTGTCGTTATGGCTATACGACAATTCTATGACAACTCCAACAACATCAAAACGGCTTATTAAGAGAAATATGTAAATTTCATATTTTTACGCTACTTGATGTCGATTCCTTAGTGTATATGTATGTACTAAAAAAGTCGACTCCACACCTTAATATAAGATTGTGAAATTGCTCCATATACATTGTCGCTATTGCTATAGGACCACTCTATGACAACTCCAATAACATAAAACGGCTTATTAGTATAACAATGTAAAGTTCATATTTTTACGCAACTTGATATCGATTGCTTAATGTGTATGTATCAAAAAATCGATTCTACACCTTAATATAAGATTGTGAAATTGCTCCAAATGCACTGTCGTTATGGCTATACGACAACACTATGACAACTCCAATAACATCAAAACGGCGACTTAGCATAAATATGTAAAGTTCATATTTTTACGCAACTTGATATCGATTACTTAATGTCTATAAACTAAAAAATCGATTCTACACCTTGATATAAGATTGTGAAATTGCTCCAAATACACTGTCGTTATGGCTATACGACAACTCCAATAACACCAAAACGGCGAGTTAGCATATATATGTAAAGTTCATATTTTTACGCAAACTGATATCGATTCTTTAATGTATATGTACTAAAAAATCGATTCTTCACCTTAACCGAAGATTGTGAAGTTGATCCATATACACTGTCGCTATTGCAATAGGACAACTCTATGACAACTCCAATAACATCAAAACGGCTAGTTAGCATAAATATGTAAAGTTCATATTTTTACGCAACTTGATATCGATTGCTTAATGTGTATGTATCAAAAAATCGATTCTACACCTTAATATAAGATTGTGAGATTGCTCCAAATGCACTGTCGTTATGGCTATACGACAACTCTATGACAACTCCAATAACATCAAAACGGCGAGTTAGCATAAATATGTAAAGTTCATATTTTTACGCAACTTGAAGTCGATTTCTTAATGTACATGTACTAAAAAATCGATTCTACACCTTAATATAAAATTGTTAGATTGTTCCGAATACACTGTTGTTATGGATATACGACAACTGTATGACAACTCCAATAACTTCAAAAAGGCTAGTTAGTATAACAATGTAAAGTTCATATTTTTACGCAAGTTGATATCGATTGCCTAATGTGTATGTACTAAACAATAGATTATATACTTTAACATAAGATTGTGAAGTTTTTCCAAATGCACTGTCGTTACGGCTATACGACAATTCTATGACAACTTCAATAACATCAAAACGGCGAGTTAGCATAAATGTGTAAAGTTCATATTTATACGCAACTTGATATCGATTGCTTAATGTGTATGTATCAAAAAATCGATTCTACACCTTAATATAAGATTGTGAAATTGCTCCAAATACACTGTCGCTATTGCTATACGACAACTCTATGACAACTTCAATAACATCAAAACGGCGAGTTAGCATAAATGTAAAGTTCATATTTATACGCAACTTGATATCGATTGCTTAATGTGTATGTATCAAAAAATCGATTCTACACCTTAACTTAAGATTGTGAAATTGCTCCAAATGCACTGTCGTTATGGCTATACGACAACTCTATGACAACTCCAATAACATCAAAACGGCGAGTTAGCATAAATATGTAAAGTTCATATTTTTACGCAACTTGATGTCGATTACTTAATGTCTATAAACTAAAAAATCGATTCTACACCTTGATATAAGATTGTGAAATTGCTCCAAATACACTGTCGTTATGGCTATACGACAACTCCAATAACACCAAAACGGCGAGTTAGCATATATATGTAAAGTTCATATTTTTACGCAACTTAATATCGATTGCTTAATGTGTATGTATCAAAAAATCGATTCTACACCTTAAAATAAGATTGTGAAATTGCTCCAAATGCACTGTCGCTATGACTATACGACAACTCTATGACAACTCCAATAACATCAAAACGGCGAGTTAGCATAAATATGTAAAGTTCATATTTTTACGCAACTTGAAGTCGATTTCTTAATGTATATGTACTAAAAAATCGATTCTTCATCTTAACCGAAGATTGTGAAGTTGTTCCATATACACTGTCGCTATTGCAAAAGGACAACTCTATGAAAGCTCCAATAACATCAAAACGGCTAAATAACAGAAATATGTAAAGTTCATATTTTTACGCCTCTTGATATCGATTGCTTAATGTGTATGTAGTAAAAAATCTATTCCGCACTTTAATATAAGATTGTAAAATTGCTCCAAAAACACTGTCGCTATGACTATACGACAACTCTATGACAACTAAATAACATCAAAACGGCGAGTTAGCATAAATGTGTAAAGTTCATATTTTTACGAAACTTGATATCGATTGCTTAATGTGTATGTATCAAAAAATCGATTCTACACCTTAACTTAAGATTGTGAAATTGCTCCAAATACACTGTCGCTATGGCTATACGACAACTCTATGACAACTCCAATAACATCAAAACGGCGAGTTAGCATAAATATGTAAAGTTCATATTTTTACGCAACTTGAAGTCGATTTCTTAATGTATATGTACTAAAAAATCGATTCTACACCTTAATATAAGATTGTTAGATTGTTCCGAATACACTGTTGTTATGGATATACGACAACTGAAAGACAACTCCAATAACTTCAAAAAGGCTAATTAGTATAACAATGTAAAGTTCATATTTTTACGCAAGTTGATATCGATTGCTTAATGTGTATGTACTAAACAATAGATTATATACTTTAACATAAGATTGTGAAGTTTTTCCAAATGCACTGTCGTTATGGCTATACGACAATTCTATGACAACTCCAACAACATCAAAACGGCTTATTAAGAGAAATATGTAAATTTCATATTTTTACGCAATTTGATGTCGATTCCTTGATGTATATGTATGTACTAAAAAAGTCGACTCCACACCTTAATATAAGATTGTGAAATTGCTCCAAATACATTGTCGCTATTGCTATAGGACAACTCTATGACAACTCGGATAACATAAAACGGCTAATAAGTATAACAATGAAAAATTCATATTTTTACGCAACTTGATATCGATTGCTTAATGTGTATGTATCAAAAAATCGATTCTACACCTTAATATAAGATTGTGGAATTGCTCCAAAAACACTGTCGTTATGGCTATACGACAACTATATGACAACTCCAATAACATCAAAACGGCGAGTTAGCATAAATATGTAAAGTTCATATTTTTACGCAACTTGATATCGATTGCTTAATGTGTATGTATCAAAAAATCGATTCTACACCTTAACTTAAGATTGTGAAATTGCTCTAAAGACACTGTCGTTAAGGCTATACGACAACTCTATGAAAGCTATAATAACATCAACACGGGTAATTAGCAAAAATATGTAAAGTTCATATTTTTACGCTACCTGATATCGATTGCATATTGTGTATGTACAAAAAATCAATTCTACACCTTAATTTAGGATTGTTAAATTGTTCCAAATATACTGTCGTTTTGGCTATAGGACAACTCTATGACAACTCCAATAACATCAAAACGGCCAGTTAGCATAAATATGTAAAGTTCATATTTTACGCAACTTGATATCGATTGCTTGATGTGTATGTATCAAAAATCGATTCTACACCTTAATATAAGCTTGTGAAGTTGTTTTATATACACAGTCGCTATTTCTATAGGACAACTCTATGACAACTCCAATAACATCAAAACGGCTAGTTAGCATAAATATGTAAAGTTCATATTTTTACGCATCTTGATATCGATTGCATAATATGTATGTACCAAAAAATCAATTTACATCTTAATTTAAGATTGTAAAATTGTTCCAAATACACTGTCGCTATTGCTATAGGGCAACTCTATGACAACTCCAATAACATCAAAACGGGTAATTAGCAAAAATATGTAAAGTTCATATTTTTACGCATCTTGATATCGATTGCTTAATGTGTATGTATCAAAAAATCGATTCTACACCGTATCTTAAGATTGTGAAATTTCTCCAAAGGCACTGTCGTTATGGCTATATGACAACTCTATGACAACTCCCATAACTGCAAAAAGGCTAATTAGCATACATATGTAATGTTTTTTTTTTACGCAACTTGGTATCGATTGCATAATATGTATGTATCAAAAAATCGATTCTACACCTTAATATGAGATTATGAAATTGCTCCAAATACACTGTCGCTATTGCTATAGGACAACTCTATGACAACTCCAATAACATCAACACGGGTAATTAGCAAAAATATGTAAAGTTCATATTTTTACGCTACCTAATATCGATTGCATATTGTGTATGTACCAAAAAATCAATTCTATATCTTAATTTAGGATTGTTAAGTTGTTCCAAATACACTGTCGTTATGGCTATAGGACAACTCTATGACAACTCCAATAACATCAAAACAGCCAGTTAGCATAAATATGTAAAGTTCATATTTTTACGCAACTTGATATCGATTGCTTAGTGTGCATGTATTAAAAAATCGATTCTACACCTTAACTTAAGAGTGCGAAATTGCTCAAAAGACACTGTCGTTATGGCTATACGGCAACTCTATGAAAGCTCCAATAACATCAAAACGGCCAGTTAGCATAAATATGTAAAGTTCATATTTTTACGCAACTTGATATCGATTGCTTAGTGTGTATGTATTAAAAAATCGATTCTACACCTTAACTTAAGAGTGTGAAATTGCTCCAAAGACACTGTCGTTAAGGCTATACGACAGCTCTATGAAGGCTCCAATAACATCAAAACGGCTAGTTAGCATAAATATGTAAAGTTCATATTCTTACGTAACTTGATATCGATTACTTAGTGTGTATGTATTAAAAAATCGGTTCTACACCTTAATATGAGATTATGAAATTGCTAAAAATACACTGCCGCTATTGCTATAGGACAACTTTATGACAACTCCAATAACATCAACACGGGTAATTAGCAAAAATATGTAAAGTTCATATTTTTACGCATCTTGATATCGATTGCATAATGTGTATGTACCAAAAAATCAATTATACATCTTAATTTAGGATTGTTAAGTTGTTCCAAATACACTGTCCTTATGGCTATAGGAACACTCTATGACAACTCCAATAACATCAAAACGGCTAGTTAGCATAAATATGTAAAGTTCATTTTTTTGCGCATCTTGATATCGATTGCTTAATGTGTATTTAGCAAAAAATCGATTCTACACCTTAATATAAGATTGTGAAATTGCTCCAAATACCCTGTCGCTATGGCTATACGAGAACTCTGAGACAACTCCAATAACATCAAAACGGCCAGTTAGCATAAATATGTAAAGTTCATATTTTTACGCAACTTGATATCGATTGCTTAATGTGTATGTATCAAAAAATCGATTCTACACCTTAATATAAGATTGTGAAATTGCTCTAAAGGCACTGTCGTTATGTCTATACGACAACTCTATGAAAGCTCCAATAACATCAAAACGGCTAGTTAGCATAAATATGTAAAGTTCATATTCTTACGTAACTTGATATCGGTTGCTTAGTGTGTATGTATTAAAAAATCAGTTCTACACTTTAATATGAGATTATGAAATTGCTCCAAATACACCGTCGTTATGGCTATAGGACAACTCTATGACAACTCCAATAATATCAAAGCGGCCAGTTAGCATAAATATGTAAAGTTCATATTTTTACGCAACTTGATATCGATTGCTTAGTGTGTATGTATTAAAAAATCGATTCTACACCTTAACTTAAGAGTGTGAAATTGCTCCAAAGACACTGTCGTTATGGCTATACGACAACTCTATGAAAGCTCCAATAACATCAAAACGGCTAGTTAGCATAAATATGTAAAGTTCATATTTTTGCGCTACCTGATATCGATTGCACAATGTGTATGTACCAAAAATCAATTCTACACCTTAATTTAAGATTGTGAAATTGTTCCAAATACATTGTCGCTATTGCTATAGGGCAACTCTATGACAACTCCAATAACATCAAAACGGCTAGTTAGCATAAATATGTAAAGTTCATATTCTTGCGTAACTTGATATCGATTGGTTACTGTGTATGTATTAAAAAATCGATTCTACACCTTAACTTAAGAGTGTGAATTTGCTCCAAAGACACTGTCGTTATGGCTATACGACAACTCTATGAAAGCTCCAATAACATCAACACGGGCTATGTAAAGTTCATATTTTTACGCTACCTGATATCGATAGCATATTGTTTATGTACCAAAAAATCAATTCTACATCTTAATTTAGGATTGTTAAGTTGTTCCAAATACACTGTCGTTATGGCTATATGACAACTCTATGACAACTCCCATAACTGCAAAAAGGCTAATTAGCATACATATGTAATGTTTTT